>NW_016690243.1:4629091-4715103 GCF_001604755.1 Lepidothrix coronata
ATCATTCATTCCTGAAACCTGTTCTGTACCTGAGATACGTCAAATCGTTGTCACACACCTTTTCTGTTTGAGAAAGAGTTTATCCACCTTCATTGCACCGTTCCTCATGGTCAATTTTCCAAGTACAGGTTATCATACTTTTCATACCAATAAGCCCATAACTGCTTGACACATGCTGTTGCTCTCTTATTAAAGAACTGCTTATTGTTCTGTATGAATGAGCTTGTGATCGCAGGAGCAGCTGGATATACCTGATGCTTTTTGTCTTCATATAAAATGGCCACAGTCTCCTGCTGTTTCTAATTTATTACTGTCATCAGTTAAGATGAATATTACTTTTATTCTTTGTCTGAAAAAAAAAGGCAAAGTGAAGGATAAAGGTCCTTATGGAGGTGTGGGAGGTAGAAGTGCAGAAGTCTGCACTTTCCTGCAGTGGCATATAGCATTGCTTATTCTCCTGCTGGGAGAGGGCACCTGCCTGCAAACCCATCGGGTAGTGCTGTGAGTCTGTGTAGCTGCAGCAAGCCACACGTCAGATATAGTGTAATCCAGTACTTTTCCCCAGGGAAGGAAGCAACTGGGAGAAGGCCACGTGTCTCCTGCACAGCTCTGTCCTGAGCTCCTGGGATGCAGAGAGGTAGCAGGTCACATGCTAAGCATATAGCTCTGATCACCATCTTTAGACAGTGCTGTCATATGGGCAGAGAGGCTGGGTGTAGAGCAGTGCATCTGTAATGCAACATTGAAGCCTCCCTATTCCTCTCTGACCTCATGGGATTATGCAGTGTTGTGTAGGGTTGCCAGTCATTTGTGTTTTGTTCAGGACTGGGAGAGATGCTGAGCCGTGCTGAGCTGCCACAGAGGAGCCCTTTCTGGTAGGACTCAGCACTTAGGACACTGCAGGCAAGTGGCACAAATGTCATGTGCCTCTCCCACAGTCTGACTGAGAGACATGATTCTGTGATGACTCATCTATTTGAGGAGAAAATTGAGAGGTAAATATATCACGCTTTGTGCATTCAGCAGAAGTAATGCTGTTGTGTTAATTGTTGCATAAGCTGTAGCAAGTCATCTAACAGAGCTCTTTGAAGTATGCTATGAGCTAATTAAATATCCAGGCATTCAAAGCTAATGCTTTCCATACATAGTTATATTTCTATGAAGCAGTACAGTGTCTTCGTATTAAAATTAGGCATTGCAGTGTCTCAAAGCGTGAAATATTAGATTTGTGTTTGGATATAACTGTTACTACAGAGTAAATACTTCTCAACAATCTTGCAGAAAATGAGCAGAAACAGTTACAATCAACATTTTCATGGAAAGGCCTTCATAGGATGCATTCAGATACTTTAATTTCTATAACTAAGCAGCTGCCTTTTATATTGGAGGCATTATTTTCGAATTACTGAAGTATTTTAAAAGTGATGCTCTTGGTAAAGCCCCAAAAAAACCAAAGTACAAAGGCCAGTCTGTTTTCCATATAGTGGATTGTTGTTCAAGAGTTTGTGCCAGCCAGTACAGGGAGTGCAATCTTGTCTTATTGCTCTCAAAAGAGATGAATTACTCAACTGCCTTGGCTCCTGGTGCTCCACATTCTTATACTCATATTGTTGGGAGTGGTCTGCTCTTCCTCATGGAGAAGCCAGTGTAACTGCCAGAAATGTAAATGTTTAGCATTGTCTTCTTATAAAAGAACTTCACCCGTGAGCTCTTTTGGATATGCACCAGCTTTCCCAACACTGCAGTTAATTTTGCTTTTGAGATTTTTGTGTTTAAAATAAAAAAAAAAGGGTTTTTTTTCAACAGTAACATTGTGCACAGTAGTATCTGTTAAAACTGATGAAAATTTGCAGAAATTGAGTTATTGATTGATACACTGATACATTGTAACAGCCCAAGTAATTTACCTTGCAATTTTTCTGTTCAGAAAGTTTTGTTTAGGGTTGTAATTTCCTTGGGTATTTGTCACATATAGGGACTGTGAAAAGACGAGGTAGATCCAACTAAGATTGCTTGATTCAATTATATTTCTTTTTTCAACACATTTTCCCATGAAGTAGGTAGTACTGTGCGCCTTCAACAATTAATCTTTTTAAAAGTTTGTGTTTGCAGCTGCATACATACTTTAATGTAGTTACCACTGCAATTTTTTAACTTGCCTCAGTACTGCTAGACCCCACTTGGAGTTAAAATGTAACTGGCCTGCTACTGAGAGGCACCTCCTAAGTGCTACACCCACTGGTGATAAAACCCTTTGACTTTGCTAGGACAGTATTGAAGCACATATGGAGCTGTTGCAAAGCAGTGAGTAGAATCATTATCAAATCAGCAGCAAATACTGAGCATCAAGCACAGACATTTCTGAATGGAAGGTGTGCAGAGAAGTATTTACTAGACCGGTCACAATAACGAGTAGCCTTTGGAGGAAACACAGTAACCGAAGTGACAGAGGCTGTGTATACCAGCTCCTAAAATAACCCATAAGCCCTCCATTTGAAAAGGGAAATTAAGCTGGCATGTTGCTTAGAAGTAGTACTTGTTGCATAAACAACATAATTTATTTAGGAGCAGAATACTTGCAGATGCTCAGAATGTTTGCCTTGTTCATGTGTCAACATTCCAGTCTCCCTAGGCAGGCCCAGTGGGAGGAAGATTATCCAGATGTTTGTTTAGCCAACTGCTGGTACTGATGCTGGGGTCAGATACCACCTCCTTTTCTTGAGGAAGGAATGGTCTGTGTCAGGCACTTAGATTATGAGTGTGTTGAACGCTATTTGAATCAAGGCAAGATATTAAAGCACTTTTATGTGTTGCTGGCTTTCACAAGTAAACAAGAAGACACTCATAAAGATGAAAATAGAGCGTGCCAAATAAACTTGAAGGACTCTTGACATCTTCAATATGTGACTTTTCACTTTGCATCAAGAACAGTGTGTGTTTTTCATTAAAAAGAGACTAACTCCGGAAAATATTGCTTACTGGAGCTTCCAAGAATTATGCAAAGCAGTTGTTATTCATAGATTTTAAGACACCAAAACAATCACTAGATAATTGCAGACCACAGAACTTTTTCCTGATACAGACATTAATTTGAAGTGCATAGACTTTTTTAAAAGGCATTTCAATAAGATGTTCAAGCTGTTGATACTTGCACTATTAAAAATGCTTCTTCACTATAAAGGGACTCCAGATGAAGAGTTCAGAGATTAATGTTTACATTACAGCCTTTTTTAACAATAGGCTGTAAGAATCTCACCCTGTGTTAAAAACATTGTAGTTAGTATGAAATCTGTTATTGTCTGCTGGAGTGGAGTATGCTACTTCATCTTAGCTTTCTTTTGAATAAACCAGAGAGGCTGCAGCTCTTTAGGCCTTGCCTGGGGCACATTTCATAATTGTGACTATACAGAAATTTTTCTTTAGTCTTTAACAGTCTTTTGAGGTGTCAATCAAGTACTAAGTACAGAATACCAGTAATGACTTCACTAATATTGTGTACTGGTCCTAATTATACCAATATTCTAAGAATATTTATGTATTAGTGTATAATTCTCTTGTTTATCTCTTCAAGGATGGCTAAAACTACACACTAAAATTGTACATTCAGCTGGTTTCCTGGTCTTTGCTGAGTTCGCTTGAGAGTTTTTTGTGATACAGCTCTCCATTTTATAGATAAGATTTCATGCTTATTCTTTGAAATAATACCATTGTCAAATTGAAAAAGGATAGAGGAAACATATTACTTTATAACTGAGAGCTGGATAAGAATCTGATCCAAATATGAATTATAAATGATTCAGTAGTGCATACCTGATTTTGCAGACTGGGTATAACAAATGGATGAGTTACATGTCCTCTGCTAATCCTGCATCATGGTAATTTAAACAGCAGTGTTGCTAACAGTTCGTTATCTCTTTTTAATGTCATCTGCATACATCTACATGTCTATATGCACGTATAGTAATGCGTATACATGAGCAAGATACATTCGAATTGAATTGGTCTCTTCTGGATGATAACCATTTTAGTTACTCAAGTGGATGCAGTAGGTTTGGATATTTGATTGATCTCACAGGATAAGCTTCAGAGAGTCTCAATAATCTCCTGTAAAGTATTTGACTAATACGGAGTGTATCTTGGCTATTGTTTTAACCTTTGAAAGTTTCTCAAAAACTTATTAGCATTTCCTTTTGAGTGCAGAGCATTGCAAATGCCAAAACAAAATTAATATTTCAGCTATTACTTCTTCAGACTAGATTAGGACTCACTGTGCTACTGCTGAATTAGCATAGAAAAATGTAATATTAGTTTGAATAATGGTGTTACAGCTTCTAGGTGCATGTCACGGGTGAACAGGAGAGAGACCATCTGCTGTCTACTCTGTGCTGTTCTCCTGGTGAGAGGAGGTGTGTGGGGAGCTGATGGGAAAGCAGTGAGTCTGTTTTGGCAGCAGCTAAGTTGGCTGTCTGTTATCCCAAGAGATAAGCTGTAGGATAGATAGTGGATCAGAAAAGTGGCTTCCACAGCTGTAGGTGAGACTGATGTTAGCTGGATTGTTTGAAGTTCTTGACAGATCTGAGTCTGCTGTCACCAGAGACCATAACTGCAGAGAACTTTTGGAGGGCTGGACACATTTTTCATCTGAGTAGTGGCAAAGGAAATCTACCTGGCCAGCAAATGTTGTTAGAGGTGGTCTTCTCCGCAGAAGCAAGAGGAGTGATGGCCTGCTTGTTTTTAACTAGAGATAATTTCATTTTGAAACTTAAATTTGTTTCTAGAGCTCTGTCAAAAGTAGACATCCAAAGTATGAAATTGTGCAAAGTGATATATGTATACTGCTGTGGGATACAAACTGATCTAGATGGTCCAAGTGTTTCCTATCTCCATTTTTCTCTGGAGATTTTTTGTCTCATTTGCCACCTTTCCATATTACCCCATTTTTCTTAGCTCATTTTTTTCTCTCTGCACTGTTTTAATCCTTCTGGAGGAGTTGCTTCCACTGAAATCCAGTGCTCATTAAGGATTTTAGGGCACTAAACTTCCACCAGCAGTTATTCTCTTCACTTAGGCTTGCCTAAAGAAGACAGAGAAGACTGAAAGTAAAGGGTCTTTAACCACATCTGCCCCATACAGATCTTACAGATTTCTACCAGATGAAAATAAAAATATTATTAGAGTCAAATTAGCAAAATAAAAACCTAATGCGGTAATCTTATAAGCAGTGAGTAATTGTCCTGCATAAGAAATCAGGCATGAAGCACTGAGGATGACAAATCCACCAACTACCCTCTCTCTACCAGGTCTGCACAGGGAAAAGACAAAATGGCAGCAGATGCCAGCACAATATTGCTTTATGGCCACAGACCTGATTACATCTTGAAAATGTTCCTTCTGTTTCACAACAGAGCTTGAAGATGAAAATATTCTTCTAAATGAAAATATTCTTCTATAGACACAACATGCATTGGAGTTAATAAAGAATTTAATCTTAAATTAAACAGTAATAGAAACCCACAACAACAGTGTGTGTTTCATTTTATGGTGGTTAAGGAAATTCAGCTTCATTTGTCTTTCAGTTATATTTTGAAGTTGAAACTCGGCTGTGGTTTATAAAATGAAGTCTCCCTCTCTCTTAGGCTATTAACAAAATTCATTTTATCAGTTTTTGTAGTGAAATTCAGCTGAGTTGTTAAACACTACATTCCTGAGCCACAATAACTTGCTGTCGGTTACTCCCCTCCTGATAACCAATTCTTACAAAAATTGTCTGAGGATCATCTTTAAGGTGTGGGTTGCAACCTGTGTATTTCTGATCTCTCTTACCCTTGTTTTGTAGAACAACGGAAAACCATACTTCTCAAAGTGAGTGATGTTTGTGCAGGCTGGGAATATGTCTGTGTGAATTCTGTGTCAGTTTAGTGAATAGCATCTTTATCACAAGCTCTGTTTTGACAGGGGGCTTTAATTTAGCTTTGTATAGTCATTTCATAAGAGACATTTGCATGTAATAGCCAAACTGCATCTGGGAAATTGTGATAGAAGCAATGAGACTGTGGATGTCTTTACAGGTAAAACAAGCAGCTGTCTGCCAGCAATACTGCTCAGCTCTGAGTGACACCTCTCAGAGAGGAGCTGGGAAGGGGAACCTGGAAATTCCTCATGAGAGTGCAAAAATCAGGAGGATGTCAGAGGGTTTTTCAGAGGCTTTCCCTGACTGACTGGAAACCACCTGATGCAGACAAGGAGAGTTATTTGTTCAAAGTGCTCTAACCAAACTCTGGACTAGGTGTAACTAAGAGGTGTAACTAAGAAAGGAATAAGCAGTTATGTGGGTTTTAGGAAGGAAATATTTAAGAAACTCTAGGGTCTTAAAGAGCAGGATTTCAGAGACTTGAGATTCAGGTCAAAGCCAGTCCACCCTTGGGGAAGGCATGGAAGATACAGCAGTAGTGTGGACGAGACACAAATCCTATTTGACCTTTTCTTTCAGTAGAGAGTAAAACTGAAGCTTGTTTATATGCATGATAAAATTTAAGAAATATGTAGAAGCTGTGAAGACTCACAACTGAGTAGCTAACAGAACAGCTCTTGCAGCTGGGTTGTAAACCGTTGCCACTCCTTGCTCTGCCTGGTTTAGGCCCAGTCCTGGAACTGTGTTCAGACATAGCTGTGGTAACAACCACTGTCAGTTCATATTCCAACTGCCGAGCCTTGGAGGTGTGGAATCAGCCATATCTTATCACTTGTTTAGGTTGGTTTCTGTTTTGATGAGGGCCTACAGTTAAAAAAAAATTAAAAATGATCAATACCATTCAAACACTTTTGGGAGTTTGTTTCACACCTTGTATATATGTACACATAATATATATAAACTATAGAGTGTAGGGTACATATAAAATTCAAAATATGCATTTTAAAATATACTTGTAATGTATATTTAATTTTTTGTGACAGTAACTTACATTACATACCTCAGTAAATTTGATACACTGCTGAAATTTTCCCAGAGCTATTCTAGCTATTCTAGCCAGCACTAATGCAATGGAGCTTTAGTTCAGTGTAACATTTTACTGTTTCCCAAGGAAGCAAGAATTGTGCAATCACTTTCTGCCTGTCAGTCCTCTTTATCGAGTTTTGAACTGCTGATCTACCTCCCAATACATAGGAAGGAGGCTTTCTGCACGTCTTGAAGATAATCAAGTTCTTAAAAGTTTAACAATGTCCATGGCTCAGTAAAGAGGAAAAACCCAAATCAGTACCCTCCTGAGTGGAAAGCTGTTATGTATTTTTCTTGGAAGCAATCAACATATACATACCTCTAGGCTAAGCACAGCAGGTGTTGTCTCCTGCCCAGAAGAGATGTCAATACATGAAGTGGGAGAGAAGCTGAAATTTTTTTACTTAAGGAGTATAAGAGAAGTAGGACTTCAGTCTGTAGGAGATCTTGTTTCAATACATCTGTTTGCTGTGGAACAAATCACTACAGTTTTTTTTTTCTATTTCACCATTCATATTTCAGTTTTCAAATAATGTAATTACTGAATTCACCACATATGCAGTTTTTGAGATGATGCCTCTGAGATGAGGATGAGTGGGAAATTGAGAGTCCTTGTATGTTTATGTTTAATGCAACTAAAACCATTTTAGTTCATATTTTATCTTAAGAATTATTAGCTGTGAACCATTTTTTGGTTTTGTTCTCTGACACTAGTCCGACTTGCAGCTTCAGAAATACTTTCCTCTGGTCTTTGAACAGATTAGCATTAGTGCTCACTGAAATATGGTAAGAATATCATTCCAGAAGACCATTTAAAAAATATTTCCATATGGAGTCACACTGTATGTAAATACTTAGCCATTGGTATTAGTCTGAGAGCTACTAATTTATGTTCTTATTTTCATTAATATCAATATATTTACTTATTATATTGTGACAAACTATAAATGATTTCTAAAAGCAAAGCATAAAATTAGTTCAGAAGTCTTGCTTTTTTAAAACCTGGCATGGCCTTCAGCATCAAACCAGAACAAAGAAAAGTGGAAATCAAATAATGCACCTTATGCAGGCTGAACTGAACGAAACAGCCTTTTCTAGTGCTGTAAAGTTTGTTAAATTTGCATCTGACAGGCAGTCAGAGATGCAAGTTCCCAGTGTCGGGAGATACAACCACCACTGGCCTACCTTTGTCCTCCTTGAGTCACCAGTGTGTCAGCTCAACAAAGAGCTTGTGATGAGATGTGGGACACAGAAAAACTGGTATTGCACCTTAATTGGGAATTATTTTTAATAAAAATAGAAGTATTATGAATGAAATGTGAAGAAATAGTGCAAAGAAGAGGACCTAGGAGCAAAACCAAAGGTAAATGATTTGGCAGCATAAAGGCATAAAAGCACATGGAACATGTTAGACAACATCTTCAAAAATATGAATAGGTAGACATTTTAGATAAATGTTTTGACACACAGATTAATTATTTTGCAAATTAATTGATTAGAACAGTTCATTTTACAGATGCAAAACTTCCAGTGAAGGTGTAACTGGAGAACTACAATGTCATCAACAGAAGCTGACCATCTGTGTAAAAAGTTCTGCCTAATTTTTCAAATAATACTGACAAAGAGGTGATGTAGTTACAGAATATTCAAAAAGTATTTTAAAATTAATAAAAGGAAACCTATTTTGCTAAATTATTTATTGAAGTAATCACCATTGTTTATTATATCTAAAGAGGATAGTAAAATTCCAAGGAACAGCCAAAGATTATTCCCTGAGAGAGGATAAAGGGAATACATTTCTTTGTGTTTAGGGCATAAGTTTAGAAAGGTTGAGGACAAGGATGTTCATTAAGGTAATCCAGACACTTTTCTCTTTAGGCTCCTGATTGCTGCTCTTAACTTGGGTAGGGATAAATGAAACTAAGCTCTGTTTGCCTGCAGTATGCATTCCATCTGTGATATACCCCAAAATTCTCATCTTGGGATACGTGCACATTCCAACAGCCCTAATCTGCTAGAGTGTTATGTTAGAGGATCTCCTTAAATACAGCATAGCTTCCTTCCAACCTTTATTTGAAAGGAAAGTGATGCACCTCGAGACAAGAGAAGGTGAAGAAAGGCAGTACAGAGGACATATCATTTAAATCTCAATTCAGGACATAGCTGGAGTATGACATATAATGTCAACATAGTCATGAAATATGGAATATAGTTTGGTTTGTATGAGCCAGTCTACAATGCCATGGCCTGTTGGAGATGTCTGATATGTTTTTGCCACCAGTGCAGGAGGGACTGTTACATAAAATTGTAGCACCAGCAAACATATCAGGTTCACAGCCGGCTCTCCCAGCAGACTCTGGACAGCTCTGTTGCTGCTGCTTCCAGAGCTAGCTGACTGTCTCCACAGAATCCTGCAGCACATGGCATCCAGAGAAACATTTTAGTCTAGACTGTCACCCTAGTTTTCTTTGTAAAGCATTTGCCTCAAGTTTGGGAGCTATACAGACTTGAGTGCCATTGATGAAATGTTCTTCAGTGGTGGTGCAGGAATTTTGCTTTTATTCCATTTGGTTTCTGAAACCTCAGGAATAACCTTCAGCCAGAATGAGTTAGGCAGTCCATTCCATTTACATTTCACTAGCAGTGCACGTCCTTTCAGCAACTCAAATATAATTTGTTCTAATACACTTAATGATATTTGTAATTTTATTTTCTGGTGCTGAGCCATATCTAATAGAGTTGAAATATCATGCAACATGTAAACCTTAAAATGTCTTTTGCATCTTTTCCTAGTTTCCTGACTCCTGAATATGTTGTCCTTGTGTTCTGGTTGTTTTGCATGGTTCGAGTAGGCAGAGGCAGGTGGTATGATTTGAGATTAAAAGTTCTAAGTATGTAATGTTGAAACCCATTGACATTGCTTTAGGAATATTAATAATCCAAGCATAAAGGTAGTTGTGAAGCCTAATTAAAAATGTGTGTTATATAAATGGGCAGTGGATAGAGGGATAGGAAATGATTGTCTCTGAATGCTGTGTACCCTGGAATAGAACCTAGTGTTCATTGACTGCTCAGGGAGAAGAGAAGAGAGGTAGGAACCTGCACTTGGAATTTGGTAGGTTACATTATAAAAGTGTCTGGAATCTGGACAGAGCGTTTGAAATGTCAGTTTATGCGAAACTCCTCAGTGTATGTTTCATTCCTTATTGTGCTGAATTCATTTAGAGGGAGAAATCTCTGTCTAATACAGGGAAAGAGATCGCCAAGAGATGTAAGCAGAGGTTTTGTTATCAGATACTGGTGATGAACTTACTGGACTCTATATGTAAGAGGAAATGTTAAAATATATACACAGAGAATATAATTGGTTTGAAATAAGAGAAAAAAAGTAAAGGGAGAACATGATCAGATGCTGTAGAATAAAAAGACAGCAAATGATTCATGTCGTTCTCAAAAACTGCTGACAATCAATTTATTTGGATTCTTCAGAATTAATTCTGCTGCAGCTAAATGCTTTTTAAATTATATTACAGAAATTCAAATACACTGTTCCTTGACCACTACTGTTTTCATGGTTGGTGGGAAAAAAAAAAAGGAAAAAAGTGTTGATAAGGCTTGATGATTGGTTTTTTTGTCAATTTTCAGTGTGCTGAAGAAAGTCTTTGGTCAAAAGAGAACAGATTTCCATAGGGGACTCTGAAGACATGCCCTGCTTTTTTTTAAGCAAATGGGTAGGTAGTTTTTGGGAGTCTTGACATGCTGTGACAATCTCACAGCCTTAGAGGCAAGCTCTCTGCATCAGGTAAGATAACAGGGATTGGATGCCTTCACAGAATCATAGAATGATTTGGGTTGGAAGGGACCTTAAAGATCATCTAGTTCAAACTCCCCTGCCATAGGCAGAGACACCTTCTGCAAGGTCAGGTTACTCAGAGCCTCATCCAACCTGGCCTTGAACACTTCCAGGGATGGGGCAGCCCAGTTGCTCTGTGCCACCTTTTCCAGTGTCTAATGACTCTCACAGTAAAGAATTTCTTCCTAATACCTAATTTAAACTCCTCCTCCTTCAGTTTAAGGCCATTCCCCCTTGTTCTGTCACTATATGCCCTTGTGAAAAGTCTCTCTTCAGCTTCTTTTAAGCACCTTTAGGCACTGAAAGGTTGTTCCAAGGTCTCCCCAGAGCCTTCTCTTCTCCAGGTTGAACAGCCCCAACTCTCTCATCCTGTTTTCACAGGGGAGGTGCTCCAGCCCCATGATCATCTTGGTGGCCCTCCTCTGGACTCTCTCCAGCAAGTCTATGTCCTTCTTGTGTTGAGGGCCTCAGAGCTGAATGCAACCCTCCATGTGGGGTCTCACAAGAGCAGAGTAGAGGGGCAGAATCACCTCCCTTGACCTGCTGGTCACACCTCTTTTGATACAGCCCAAGACACAGTTGACCTTTTGGGCTGCAGGTGCACATTGCCGAGTCATATTGAGCTGTTTGTCCACAAACACTCCTAAGTCCTTCTCCTCTGGGCTAGTCTCGATCTATTCTCCAGAAAGATTGCAGAGGCTTGGCAGTTTGTCCATAACTACTGTGGTTAGCTCCTACCAACTCCAAAGGCAATTATCGCCAAGATATTTAATAAAATGTGTTCCTGCGTATCTTCCTTTTCTTTTACAAATTGCCAATGAACACCCAATTACCTAGCCCAAGTCTTTGTTTCTGAAGGAGAAACATATTGGAGAATGTGAGTAAAGAAGAAAATACATTTCAAAATCAGATGTGGAAGACCTGGTTCAGGGTTTGGGTTCAGGTCAGACACTTGAATCTTGGCCTTATGTACCAGATATGGATCTTGTGATCATCCAGCTCTTTGTTGTACGTTTGTTTTAAGAGTCCTTGGGTCTGTAATGGATTTTTTCCTTCCAGACTAGTTCCTTTAAAAGTTTGTCATTTTACTTGGTAGTCTCCCAGAAGAAAGCAGTTCCTTGGAGAATGTATGATAATGGTGGCATAAATGTGTGATATTGAGGCAGACTTCTATCAGGGTTTCATGGATTACTTTTATAATACTTCTACTTGATTTTCCCATTATAAGCTTAACAAAGCCAGGATTATCTTAACCTAAGCATGTCAGTTCTGTTCAAATCCAGTTGGTTATTTTCATGATGGAAATTAACATTTTAAAGTGCTTTGCTGGATTGGGGCCCAGATGATTGTTACCTCTTTCAAATTAAAGCTTCCTTGATCATCATAATAAGGGAATTATAGCAATAATTATTAATTAATAGTATTACTGTGTAAATTCCTCTGTGAATCTAACTGTATACAGGAATTGGTGTCTTGGTTCCACTATTTCATAAATGTGCCTTAGCAATCTTAATCCAATTTATTTACTTTCTTGCTTACTGATAATATGTTTTTTACTATTTCTGGTAAAGAGACATCCTCTGTGATTTGGAGGTGGACTGTTTTGATCACATGGAAATAGATAATGAATCTTCAAAATTGCCCCTATTTAAGAGGACAGTATGAGCAGTCTGAGTTGATTTTTAATAATTCCTCTTTAAAAAGTAAAATTCTTTCCTTTCAAATCTAGGAAGAAAAGCAGCAGAGACTAAGAAGTTAGGAACCTTACAATGGATCTTGGATCTAGGATCTAGGTCTTTGTGTCAATGAAAAGGAGACTTTGGGAATAAAAATTACTTCACTTAGTGACAAAACCAAGGCTGGGTCATTTTGATAACCTTTTCCTACTTTTCTGTGAGCATTTCTACAGCTCCTCGAGGTGAATATTGAAGAGAAATGGTAGCAGTAACCCACTCAGTCTTTCCTGGTGACTTAAGCATCATTGATTCTTGCCTCTCCATTGTGATTAACATTCTGGGAAGAAGTGCCATTGCTGTCAGTGGCAATTTCGAATGCTGAAGCAGTTCAGGAAAGGTCTCATTTTGTTTGCCTGGAGTGCTTCTTGGTAGTCTGTTTAACTTTTATTTTAATAAGCCTAGGAGAATTGCAGTGAAATTTCTGGATGTCAGCACCCAGGAGAAATAATCTCCTTTCCTCATGCAGTTGAGTGATGTGGAGCTGAAGCCCTTTCTCTTAGCAGTACATTCTGATAATGTCCAAGACTTGGGTGCCTGCCTTGGGTGCCACAGCTGTGATCACAAGCCCTACTCCTCAGCTTCTTGTACCAGCAATGCTCCGAGTTCAGCGATGACTGATAATGAAGAGAAGCTTCATGCTGTGGCTAAAGGAGAGCTGGGAAGGGCATGGAGAATGTGACTGGTTGGAGTCACATGTGAAATAAATATGCTGAAGTACCACAGAAAGACCGAAGTGGGTGATGAATAGAGAACCATGAAAGTTGGAGATGCAACCAGATTTTAGTTGTTTCTTTGTTTGTTTTGTCTGTTTTGTCTGTGTGTTGTTTTTGTTTGTTTGGGTTTTTTTTTCCTAAGAGTGGTAGGAGTCTGAATCTTGAAAAGAAAACCCAGACAAGTGACCTGGTTTGGTTGAAGGCCAAAAGCTACCACAGAGCAATGTTCCAAATGTTTGTACTGCTTTATGTCTACACAGGTTTTTTAAGTATTATTTTATAATGAACAGTGTAGGTACTTTCCCAACACCTTGTAGCACGACAGAGAGAGCCATAGAAGCCACATATTTGCTCCAGTTTGTCTCTGATGCTTTTGTTCTCAGGTCTTCCTGTCGTGACAAATAAAGTCTTGTTTTGTGCCATCTTTCTGACAAGTCCATACCTCAGAGTACTTGATACTGTTTAGTGGTTTCCTCTAACAGCAGTTTCATGCTTCTTTTCTTTGATGAGACTATATATCAAACTGAACAAGGCATCAAGCATACTTATATTTTGAAAAGTGTTCCTTGGTAACAAAAAGATGGACTGAGAAGTCAGAGGATCTTTTTTGCAATTCATTCATGTGACAAGCTTGTATCTGTTTGGAAAACAGAGGTGAGAGAAGTGGTAGAGGTAATGGGTTTGTCTTTTCCTATCTGATGACTTACTCAAAAACACCAGATACGATTTATAAGATAGGTTTCAGTACAACACAAATTAATAAACTGGAATGAGTATCTCATTAAAAAAGAAAATCTGTAGGCAAAACACATTGAAATAGAAGACTTTGAATACCCATCTCTACCTCTGTGTCCTTGCAGAGCTGGCTTTTTCCTCTGGTTTGGTGAAACAAGTGTGCAGTTCCCTACGGTTGCCCCGGTTTTGTAACTCATGAGGGGTGGCTGCTGATCTACTTATTCCTTACCATGGGGAAGTCCCTGATCCTCTCTGGGATTTTCTACTTGCCTTGGGCTGCACAGTCCAATATTTATGTGCTCCACCGCAGAAACTAACCCCACACTGCCAGGCAGCTTCTGAGTGGGTGGCATCCTGGGACAGAGGTACCCTAGGAGGCCTTGTGAGCTTGGTCTGCTTGGGGATCAATGCCTGTGGAGAAGTCATGCTCTTTCCCCCCTCTCTGAAGGTCCCAGATTCCATGTGTCAGGACACTACAGGTAGCTGACCAACTATTTTCACTGTAAGCATAATCCTTGAAGGTACACATACATCGCTGAGTAACTAGAGGTGGAGGTAGAGGAGCCAGTGAAACCGCTGTCACTGCAGAGTTACATGGGGGTTTTTTTGGACAGACTGTGTCTTCATGCAGGATGTCCCTTACACAGATTTTTGTCAGAACAGCATAGTCACTACACATGATACAATACACTGTTTACTGCTTGCTGGTGCAAATCCACATCCTCTATACAGTCTTAGCTAGGTGTTAGAGACAAATATTTGCGTCCGTTTTGCTTGTAGCCCCAGTTAAAGTCATGCTGTTTCTTTTACAGCAGTAGAGGTATTCGTTGATATCTCAGCTTGTTTGTACAGAGAGACCAGATGTCTTTATATGCTTTTGTGATAAACATAGCTAATTACTAAGAAACAAACGTCCCACACTTGAACAACCTCACAGTCCTGTTGTGCAGCACAACAGCAATTTTGTTTTATATTAGGAAATAAGAGAAAAATTCTGGTAAGAGACATCTACCAAATTCAGTGCTCCTAATGCTAAAGATTACTAGCTTTTTAAGAGTCGATAACATATTGGTAGTCTGGAAGTACTCTGGTAAGATTATAATTGAATTGTCTAGAAGACTCCTGTCCTTCTTCATTGTCAGGTTATTTTAGGGTTAAAAAAACCTTTTACATACTTTTTGGCAGAAAGTACATTGAAAACAAGGTGAAGAGGTGGAATATGGCCAATTTCACTCATTAGTTCAAGACTAACTTAATTTCCTCTTTAAAGGTCACTAAATACATTTATATTTAATTCTCTAATGGATTAATTCTGTTATTTATTTTTAAAGTTGTATTCCTACAGTTGTATTCATTTAGAAAACCCTCATGCTTGAAAGAAATTAGTAAAGTCTAGGAGAAATTGGGTGGAACTTCTCAAAACAGGTGGGCTGTATCAGTCACATTTAGTCAAATCTTGAGTGCCAGATGGTATATTTGCAATTGTATTTCAGGATTTGGCCACAAATTCGTTGTTTGTCAGTACCCATAGCTTCTACTGCTGTTATAAGTGAACGGTTTTTGTACAGAACGAGTCCATAACTTTTTGTAAACTCTAAAAATTATAGCCACTGAACATACAATTAAGTTAACCCAAAAGAATTGTATCTTTTCATATTCTTCCAAAGTTAAAATCTTCATGTGGGATAGCTGCTGTTCACTGCAGCTTCCTTCCCTTTGAAACTCGCTGTGCATTTTTCTTTCAAAAAAATAGTCTCTGTTGCCTGTTAATACCTCAACTGAAAAATAAATAAAAAATAATGGGTAATTTCTATAAACTCAAAGGCTCAAGTGGTTAGATTTCAATTAGTCCCCTCAATAGTTAGATGGAGAACTATAAAAAAGCAGTACTGTAACTGCAGAGTTTCTTTGGTTGTTTTTTTTTTTTTTAAAACTGTCTTTTAACTACTGCATCCCATAAGGTACAGTGTTTAGTCTTATATGGTGATTCAGCTCCTATGGAACATTTCCTGTATTTGTTAAGGAGGTGCTGTAAGTTTTTGCAGACCTCAGTAATTGAAAGAAGAACTTTGGAAAATTTTCCTTAACTGCTTTTCATAGGACCGTCCACACTTCAGCGCATGTATGTGAGTGTCTCTACAAGCAGCAGGAGATCATTGCAGTCTTTCAACCATCCCATAGAAAAAAAAAGTTTGGTCTTCAAATTACATCAGGAAAAAAAACGGGCCAATGACTAGAAATACTTAACTTTGCATGAAATTGCTTAGTGTTGTTTTATTTTTAAAATCTGTGAAATGTTTAGCTTAATTTTTTTGTATTAAAAACGTTGGTGAACATTTACATCTGTATACATAAGATGTGTTTGCTATATGGCATCATCTAGATTAACTTTACTTTTTTTCCCTTTTGATTTTTTGCAGCCAAAATTAAGAAAACTGTGCAATATTACAGTCATTTGACAGAAGAGTATTATTCTTTCAGAAATAGAGCACACCCATTCAAAACTTTCCTTTATTTGTTATTTACATACTTATTGTTTACTCATTCAAAAATAATATTCCTGTGGTATATCCCTTACATAGCAGCATTTCACTTTGGGACTTGATATTGAGCTCATACTTCCTCACAGAAAGAATTCACACTTGGGAATTTTGTTAGGTAGCATTGCTTTAGTTTCTTTTAAAACAAGCGAAACCTCTTGCATGCCCTATGTAGTGGTTACAACCCTTTGTGTTTTGTAGTTTGTATCATATGTTGTGTTTATCCCAAAGTGCTACCACCTATTCCTCTATCTGTTCAGAGAAAGTTTTAGACATTGATCTGTTCATTCACATTTCGGCATCATTCAGTGAAAATAACCTGGTCTGTATGTGTTGGTGAAATCTGCCTTTTGTTGAAAAAATACCACATAAAACACCAAAAAGTTTATGCAGGATTACAGTTTGGGGAGGAGGAATTAAAAAGTCATGTAAACAGATTGCACTGGTGTAGGTCAGAAAATAATAGTTAAAGGAAAGAGGGCTTCTCTTTACCCCAAATTGTGAAATGTACAGATTTAACTTATTTTCCACTAAATTCTCACTAATGACTGAGAGTTTTCTGCTTTCATTAATTGCCAGGCTCTTCCCCTTGCAATCTGTGATGTATATTTAGAACCACTTCGTTTATATTTTCTCTACATTTGCAGTTAGTAATTTCTCAGAGTGTGTTTCAAAAGAGAAAGTGGAAGATTAAAAACATGATTACTCTTGGATTTGAGAATACATATTTTTACAGGGGAAGATCCTTCCTAGGAGAACCTGAATGTCTGATTCAGTTTTTATTTGGAGGAACACAGTTGTTCCCAAGATGAAAAGAACTTCTGTTTTCTATTTGTATTTATATGTTTATCTCTGGTCAGACAGGACTAATGTTGTGTGTTGTGCGATGGAGCATCTGTTGATTCAGAGAACTGTGAAAAAATGGGGATGACAAAGTAAAAAGCCGTATTCTGGCAGAGGAAAGAGTGCTGTGTGCTGGTGGTGAATAGCAGAGGATGATTGTCACTGACTATGCAGGCTGTTGGTGGCACAGAAGTAGAAAGCTTTCTGTTTATTTTATGCCACTTTTGCTTCCTTACTGGCAAGCTACTGATCTAGGTTGACCTGCATTTGAAAACACGGAGTGGTACTGACTGGCAAGTATGTTGACATGAGGATGAAGATTAAATACTTGCCCTCTGCCTCAGTTTTCCTGTGATTTTCATGCAGCCAAATGCTGTCCCGTACTGCTTATTAGGGATCACACTGACATTTTCTTCATTCAAAAGTGTAGTGTGACATGCACAGCTAGCAGGGAATGGAGTAAAATCCAAGTGAGCAAATCACTTATTTCTTCTAGCATGCTAGTGGATTGTTGTGGGAAAAGGCACCCTCATTTCCTCCATTGGTGCAATGGGAAGCACAGCTGTCCACTGTGAAAAGTATCTGTGCAATATACCCTCTCTGAACAGTCTACATACTGAGTAGAAAACAGATAAAAATCCAAATGTGCAGATTACAAAGTGAGCAGGAGAAAACCCCTCCTGACCATTGTGTACTTTGTTAAGAGTATTAATTTGCTGCAGAAAATGTAAGTTGGTATCTTTGTGGTTTGGCATCTAAAACATTTTTTCAGGGCACCAGGTTCCTGTGACCACAGGATCTTGCTGAATTGGGACCATGCTGTTCCCCAGGTTTCTGGAGTTGGCTGGGTGCATTCAGCAGAGTACTCTGCTCCAGCAGACGGAGGGACAGAGCAGGCATGATGGCACTGTCCATAATTTCAGTCTCACCCTTCTGACACGTGCTGTGCTCTGGGAGGACCTCAGATTTGCCCTGTTGCAATGGTTTTGTCCAGTGATCCTTATTCATGGATGCCCTGGTTGCCATCAGCCCAGCCCCATACTGCTTGTTCAGGGGCCATGGGCTTGCACCTCAGGGACAAGGGGCTGCCTGTGGCCCCAGGCTACCTGTGCCCCTGCCCTCACCCAGTGGCCCCCACCCAACCAACCCTTTTCAGAGCAACCCCAGAAAAATGTTTGGGTGCAGCAGTTTGTCTCTTGTTTCGATGGCAAACGGCTTGTCCTTTAAGGCATTTCAGTCAGCTAGAAACCCTCATTGGGTTGAGCTTCACACAAATAAAGCAAAAGGAAGTTCTTAACTAATGATGGGTAGAACAATCAATCCAGAGGTCAGGAACATCACAGAGCAAGCATGCACAGTAGAGTGCAAAACCAGCACTAATGAGGATATAGGAAAAAATCATATCAAACAGATTCTTTCCTAAGCTCAAAATTTATGCAAAGGTTCAGTGTTTTGGGGGGTTGGGCTACCAGCCTGAGGACAATGATGTAACCGGAAAACCAGGTGAAGAGAAGACCTGAAGAACACAATTTTCCCATCAGTGTTATACAGTCTTTAGATGTATATACTGCTGCAGGTCCTGCTGCACTTCATGCTAGTTTTGAAGCAGCAGCAGTTTGAAGTAAATCACTCTGTAAGTGTGGGAAACTGTTTGAAGGGGAGTTTAGTGTGTTATCTTGGATACAGCCTTTGTTGCTGTTTGAGAGCAAAAGTCTAGGAGAACATGAAAGTGGTTCTGTACAGGTCCTAAGAGTCAAAGATGTTTGGATGCCTCATATTGAGGATGTCCACAGAAGAATAAAGTCTTAAACTTCATATAGAATATATGAGCATACAGAGTGGCATTTTTCGCAGTATATATGGAATCTGCTTTACACCTGAAATATGGCTGAAATATATATATAGTACTTTGCAGTCTGTTGTAACAAAAAAGGTTACTATTTTATTTTATTTCAATTTTATTTTGTAATATAACTGTAAATACATAGTACGATATTTTAAACCCATGCTATATCATAGATTAGAGTATAATCTTGCTGAGCCACTTGAATCCTCACAAGTCTATGGGACCAGATGGGATCCATCCTGGGGTGATGAGGGAGCTGGCAGAATTGCTTGCCAAGCCACTCTCCATCATCTACCAACAGTCCTGGCTCACTGGGGAGGTCCCAGATGATTGGAAGTTGGCAAATGTCACGCCAATCCACAAAAAGGGCTGCAAGGAGGACCTGGGAAACTACAGACCTGTCAGCCTGACCTCAGTGCCTGGCAAAGTTATGGAGCAGATCATCCTAAGTGCAATCACACAGCACCTACAGGATGGACAAGGGATCAGACCCAGCCAGCATGGGTTTAGGAAGGACAGTCTGATCAACCTGATCTCCTTTTATGATCAGGTGACCCCCCTGGTGGATGAGAGGAAAACTGTGGATGTGGTCTATCTGGACTTCAACAAGGCCTTTGACACCGTCTCCCACAGCATACTCCTGGAAAAGCTGGCAGCCCACGGCTTGGACAGGGGCACTCTGTGCTGGGTTAGGAACTGGCTGGAGGGCCAGGCCCAGAGAGTGGTGGTGAACGGTGCTGCATCCAGTTGGTGGTCGGTCACTGGTGGTGTCCCCCAGGGATCAGTGTTGGGCCCAGTCCTTTTTGATATCTTTATTGATGATCTGGATGGAGGGGATAGAGTGTACCATTAGCAAATTTGCAGATGACACCAACTGGGAGGGAGTGTTGATCTGCTGGAAGGCAGGAGGGCTCTACAGAGGGACCTGGACAAGCTGGAGGGATGGGTTGATTCCAATGGGATGAGGTTCAACAAGGCCAAGTGCTGGGTCCTGCACTTTGGCCACAACAACCCCCATGCAGCACTACAGGCTGGGGAGAGAGTGGCTGGAGACCAGCCAGGCAGAAAGGGACCTGGGAGTTTGGGTTGACAGAAAACTGAACATGAGCCAGCAGTGTGCCCAGGTGGCCAAGAAGGCCAATGGCATCCTCGCCTGGATCAGGAACAGTGTGGCCAGCAGGACCAGGGAAGTGATTCTTCCCCTGTACTCAGTGCTGGTGAGGCCACACCTGGAGTACTGTGTCCAGTTCTGGGCCCCTCAGTTCAGGAAGGATATTGAGGTGCTGGAGCAGGTCCAGAGAAGAGCAACAAGGCTGGGGAAGAGACTGGAGCACAAGTCCTATGAGGAGAGGCTGAGGAAGCTGGAGTTGTTCAGCCTGGAGAAGAGGAGGCTCAAGGGAGACCTCATCACTCTCTACAACTCCCTGAAAGGAGGTTGTAGCCAGGTGGGGGTTGGTCTCTTCTCCCAGGCAACCAGCAGTAGGACAAGAGGGCACTTAAGCTGTGCCATGGGAAGTTTAGGTTGGATATTAGGAAGAAATTTTTTAGAGAGAGAGTAATCAGGCATTGGAATGGGCTGCCCAGGGAGGTGGTGGATTTTCCGTCCCTGGAGGTTTTTAAGATGAGACTGGGTGTGGCACTTAGTGCCATGGTCTAGTAACCATGGCAGTGTTGGATCAGGGGTTGGACTTGATGATCTCAGAGGTCTTTGATTGTTTCAGAACAATGATTAAATAAAGCATTTTCATATAAATAATTAGTATCTTTGATATCTTGCAAAACTGACTTAAACAGCAAAGCAGTACAAACATGTTTTATTTGGAAACGTGTAAATATTGGAAGCAAAGTGGTCCATAGAGGAACAAAATCACATTTTTGACTTAAATGACTGAACCAGCAGCCTTGATTTCATTCAGCTTCATATGACTCCTCTGTAGGAATTGTGGGCCAGTGCTGATTCTACTCCTGACTCCACAGGTTTTATTAGATAGCCCCTGTTAAATTCCCAGTCTCCTGTGTCCTCTGGTACTTTTCATTACTGTAGTGCTGAAAGGTCAGAGTCATCAGAGAGCTCTTTGAACAAAAAAAAAAAAGTCTGTCTCTCTCCCAGTGAGAATTATTCGTAGTTATGAGTGGAAGTATAACATAAAAGGCAAAGACAGATGGGGAATTGCAAAGAAAGAGTGAGAGAAAATCATCCATTCAGGATAGTGTTCTCAGTTTTCCTGAGCAGCCTGCATGCTGTCAACTTTTTTTGTAATTATCATAGCAAACAAGATTTAAGAAAGGATTTGAAGGAGAGCAATGCAGTGACTTTGCAGGTATTGCAGAGAATTCTTCTAAAGTATGAAGTATAATGGGAGGAAGCATAGAGGTACTTGACTGAAAATTTAACAAGGGGCTAATGAATGAACTTGCAGACTAATTGTAAACTGCCTTTTCGGTACAAGTGAGAATAGTAATGAGGGTGGTACATGGAAGCCAATGTGAACTTGCTTGTATTTTACATACCAAAAAAAGGAGTGGAGGGAGGCAAGGAAAGAGATCACACAATCAGAAGAATGGTCTTTTAAGCAGCACTGTGATTAGGTCTGTGTTTGTCCAGGCCAGAGGACAAGATTTTGGATATATTTAGTCCTGAGATGAAGAGGATCTGGATGAGGGTGTTAATTAGGTGCATATTAAAGGCTTATCTATGAGCAATATTGTACAGAAAGATTCTGCAAGACTTGGTGTGGATTTGATGACCCAAGGATGATCTGGGTTAGAGATGACATTTAAACTGGTGTCTTAAATGGTGGACTAGATGGTGCCACTGTACACAGTGATTCAGGAAGGATCTGGCAGGATGAGCTTGTGGGGGCGGTTAATAAAAACTCTGATTTGTCTATGTGGACCTTAAGCTGATGCCTGAATTTACAGTATCAGAAATACTGTCTGAGATACCAATTTGAAAAGAGGGTGGTAGTATTGAAATAGAGGTGTAGCATCCAAAGAGGAGATGGTAGTCGACACTGTGTTTATGGATGATATTGTAACAGAGTAAAGTTTAGAAGGAAAAAAGATCAAAAAATTTTCCGCAAACAGTAGAAGAAAGCGTGAATTGTTCTTTTGAATGACATCCAGAGCAACAGTTAGAGAGATCAGGATAAGACTGTGCCATGGCAGCCAAAACTTCAAAAGTAGAAACTCCTATCCATGAAAAACTGTTGGCACGTCAGGAAGAATGAAAAATGAGTCCACTTCGTGAGGTCTGGATAACTGCAAATGCTAGAGATTTCAAGAGGTCCTACATTTTGAGTGCAAAAGGTAAAAGCTATCAGGAAAGGAAGAGAGGAACTTAATGCAGTAGTTTAAAGCTATTACAGAGCATCAAGAAAACCACCTGTAATGGTGGCTGCCAAAGGAATGAGGCTAAGGGAAACACTAGGGAGTTTTTTCCTTTGTGAAAGGAAGAGAGAGAGAACGTTTTCCTTTGAGAACGGGAAAAGAATGAAGCAGGCAGGGGCAGGGAAATGGAAGTTTCTAAAGGAAATGGTGAAACTCTGAAATGACTGTGGCTCTAAGGAGAGTGGAACATAGCAGGAGCACAAGCATTTTCTGTTCTTCAGGGATGAGGTAGGGAAAGCAAGGGAAAGCAAAGGAAGAAGCAAAAATCTAGTCGCTATAATGTCACATTTCTGTTGGAGAAATAGGCACGTGGAAAGAGGTAGGGACATGAGGATTTGAGCACTGGAGTAAAGAAAGTGACAGTCATTATGGATGTGATAAATAAATGGTAGAATAAGAGATTTATAACTAGCAAATGTGAAGGAGTACAGAATTAATTAGTTGTGGAAGAATGGGAGCTTTGCTCAGTGTATGAAGAGGAAGATATTGATGATGACAGGTGGTTCTTAGGGACATGGTTTAGCAGTGGACTTGGAAGTGCTAGATTAATGGTTTGACTTGATGATATCAAGGATCTTTCAACCTAAATGATTTTATGAGTCTGTGAACCACGGGTGAGGTTAGATTATAGTAAGGGAGAATAGCAAAGGAATAGTAGGAACAGGTGCATGAAACAGTGGGATTTGAAAAATTAGTTACTGAAATAAAATCAAGATTTGTAAGATGTCTATNAAATGGTTTTGTGCTTTCAGAATACACTCTGCTAGAAATCTCTGCTAGGATCCTGTGATTAAGCATACCTGACAGTCCATTGTGTTGCATATCTTAAAACCATACAGACCATGAGCACTTTCCCATTCCTAATTGGATGGAAGGTTCCCAAGTCTGGAGTTTCTACTTTGAAGGGGTAATGTGCCAGGAGGACTAGGAGCCTGTGTCTGTTGTACTGAAACTGGTATTCATGATGAAGAATAAATCTTTGTATTTATGCTTGTGGGTTTCTGACTTCTACTTAGGCATAGTAAATGTGAATGCCTCATAAAACCATTTATATTAAAAGTGTGGAACAGGAGCAATAAAGCAAGGAGAGCAGGGCATTTTCTTTACCTGCTTTTCATCGCTAGCAACTCAGGGGATGCTAAAAAATACAATTAAACACACAGAGAAGGCTGTGTATAGAAGTTTTCTATCAGCATAGATTGTCAGATTTTTTTGGGGATGCATGTCTAACACAGTGAAATACATAAGCAATACTTCAATATAATGAAATACACCTACGACACTCATATTTGTCTCTGCTGACTTCAGCAAAACTTCAACAATACACTAATTTGTCCAGATTCTAGATCTTACCCTTTTAAATAGTAAAACCCTTCTTATCTTTGTGGTCTTCCAAAGAAAATGGAACCAGTTTCTGTTTTTATTGTCTGTGCTCCTTTTGAAGTTCTCTGATAGCGGGAAGACTTACTTTATTCTCCAGAGCTTCTAGGTCTTCCTTTGAGGAACCCATGAGATTGCATACAAATTCCAAAATACCTGGCAAAGACTGCAGAAATTTTAAAAATGTCTTTTTCTACAGAAAGTAGTTATTTAACTAGTGTGATACAATACCAGTGGCAACCACATGAAGATGTTTTCCATTTCAAACTTCAAATAGGAATATGAATTCTGAATTCAATGTGTAATTTATCTCTTCATAAAATATGGAAAGTTAGTTTCTTTCTGAATCAACAATCAAAATCCATATTCTGGAGAAAACTGTCCAGTATGGCACTTTTGTCATGGCATATGAAATCAGGTTTAAGCAGTTGCTCATTGGCTTTATGGAACCCCAAACATAGCTTTAATAGAGAGAGTAGGAGACAACAAAGTGATCCTGTTCACAAAATTACCATGTCTTCTGCCCTGTGCCAGGGAAATACTCTTATTAAAAGCACATGCAAGGGGGATACAGTGACAGATTGAGATCTCTAAATTGAGTGGTCTGCATGTTAATATCGACATGTGATTCACACGTCTACAGTCTGATCTTAATTGGCAGAAATTTAATCGACAGAGTCCATGGAGACAGGAATGATTCAACTCATGCTTAAACAGACCACATGAGCTGGACAGCTGAACAGGTTCTGACAGACTTCGGACAGAGAACGGGCATCTTACTTTCAAGTGGACATGCACTGCTAGCTGTCACATTTAGACATCTATCTGGAGCACAGTCCTAACATAGGAAGAAGTGGCACATGTCCACTGTAATGGTAAATGTAGGACAAGCCAGTCTGCAGTACCTACATGAGCATATTTTTCCCAGTAAACTTCCCACTTAAAACTGATTAGAGTAAAACTAGAGTGAGCTTATGGGGATTGCATGACCTGGGACACGAATCTCATCTCTGTGAGGTTTCTTCCCATTCTAATCTGATTAATTAAACAGTCAGGGTCACAACATCATGTTTTCTGATATGCCTTGTAACTTCTAGTTTAATGCTTGTCAGAGATGATTATGACTCAACACTCAGTATAGTAATGGGTGAAGAATTTGACAAACTAAACTGCTGTTTTTGATGTAAACCAAAGTAGTTAAATAACTACTTTCTGTAGAAAAAGACATTTTTAAAATTTCTGCAGTCTTTGCCAGGTATTTTGCTGTTATATTATAGACTTGGTAGCTGTTGAGAAAGGACATACCAGAAAGACATATGGTAATTTCTTAGCCAGCTCACTGAAATATATGGGCGTGTCTTAGCATAAGGGAAAGCAGTAGACACTGGATGTACTCAAAGGTGATTGCTTTGGTGAGACAAAACAAGAAAAATTTCTTCACGATTTTCTGCTGAAAAAGCCTCTATTCATTCAAGTTTCCAGTCCGTATGCCAAGTCCTGCTCACTCCAGGCAGTTTCCCACTAACTTGCAAGGATTCTGAGTGTATACAATTGCAGGACAGGCGATAGGTTAGATTCAGGTTTTCATCAATATGTGGAGTGTCTCCGTTCATGCTGCAGTTCTCTCAAGAATTTTTTTTTGCCAATTGTACCTTCTTTGACCCTAGTAAGAAAAAATTATTATTGGTCTTACTAACCTCTTGAATATCTGTTATCAAACCTCAATAACAATTCTTTATTTTAGTGATGATGGTGTATTTTAGTGATTAAAGATCAGACCCAAAAACTGTCAAGGGTAGGAGTAATTCCATGGCTTTCAAGAAAATAGAGGTCTCTGTGGTTCACACACCAGTGGCTATGCTGTTTTTCAAAACCAGGGTAACCAAAGATTCTTGTTGTTTTATTTTTAAATACTGCTTTGGAGTTTCATCTCAGTCATGGCTCTAGTGTTTTCCTTTTGTCCATCTTCCGTTTCTCATCTTTTTCTTCTGAAATGGTGGCAGTTGTGGTTTTCCTGTGTATGGGGAAAGACATGTCACACAGAGATTGGGAATGCCCAGAGGCAGCTGAAGACAGGGTTGATACACTGTTGATGAAGCTTGTTTGACTGACGGGGGTGCAAGAAAAAGGAGTATGTTGAAAAGGCTGAAGATGTTTGATCTGTGGGAAGAAGTAGAAACTCTGGGACGTGTTTTAATTGATCTGGCAGGTACAGATTATGTGAGTTGTGCGAGACAAAAATGATGCATGTGTGTGTGTCTATGCAGACAGAATATAATACATGCACTGTAACAAAAGGATTCAAGTGAGAGTGGACTCATCTTCCTGGTACAAAGAAGATTCAGGTGTATTATATGGGGCAAAGAATGTGTCATGGGGTAAAAAGCTTTTACATCTGCCCTTTGCTTTTGGTGTTCCATTGTGCTTTGTGCGTGGGGTTAGGAAAGCATACTTGCTTCTCAGGCTGCATAGAGTTAAAGGAGAAACAGCCTGCAGGGAATACAGACTTTAAATAAAAGGCTCAGATAACGCAGCATTTTTTGGAGGTCAGAGAAATGCAGAGGCCAGATTAAACGCTCTGCAATATGTAAATGCCACACCATGTATGTTGGAGTTAGGCTTGACTGCTGCAGAGGGGAAACCTGTGTCTGCATCCTGTTTTGGATGGAATATTGTTTCTTGCAGCAAAGCAATTGCCCAGCCCCGATTGTTTTAGCCATGAGGTGATCGATACCCCATTACTGGATGTAACAGTTGCTGCAGGAAGTGCACAGAAGATTTTAATGCATGAATTATGCATGCTGTCCTCATTCTTTAGTCTCAGAGCAGAGTGACAGAAGTTGTAAAGATGACTGGGGTAGTTTCTTGCATAAAGTGACTGCAGTGAAATGCTTCATATTTTCATGCACACAAGCAGCATTGAGTGGGACGGCCTATTTAAGAAGATATAAATCCCTGAGCTTACAGCACAGAATGCTTGATTTGAAAGCATTGCAGCCATTTACAGAGCCAGTTTTCCTGCTGTCTCACCTGCTTTCTACTGAAGGTTGGCTAAGGGATGTTAACGGCTGTACTCTGCTCTGAGGTCACAGTTTGAAGTCTCTTTTTTTTTTTTTTTAAATTTGCTCTCTGCCGCAGGAGAGAATCTGTGAAGTTTATTGGTACAACCATCCTTGTATTTTTCAAAGATACAAACTTGGAATAGTTATTATGAATAAAAGGACAAGGAGGAATTCACCGTCTAAGGTAAAAAGGGATATTTTTTATTTGTGAATTTGAGTGCAGTAGAGGGAATATGCTGATGCAGGGTTATGATGATGCAGTGTGGTTTCATTGACTCAGATACCTGTGCTGGAATGCAGAGTCAGGATTCTCGTATGGATATGGCTGCACAGATCCTACTAGTCTGATTGTTTTTAAATGGTTGTTTAAATATTGCTGAGACTAAAACTGTGTTTGAATCCTGCAGTTTGTTCAGGAGTGTGCATTTCTGACCAATTTTTGTCTGCTATAGATGACTGCATTGTGGGGAGGGGCAGGACAGTCGCTGAGATGATCAGTATAATAGCATGATCTACTTCATTATAGGTCCTGACTGAATAATGACAATGAAATTTCATTGACTTTTTTTCCTCTGTCTGGACATTTTCTGTAGCATTTGCAAGCTACAGTAAAATGTGTGTCAGGAAAATGAGTCCCAGAATCTACTGCTTGTCTGTCCTGTAAATAACTAAGATGATCACGCTGTTACATTCTGGATAAAAGTCTGGGCTTTCATTCAGTAGACAAACCTGTCCTTACTGTCCTTCAGAAAACTATGTACTCTCAGAAATGTTACATATAAATACAGTTGTTTCTAATTATTGAATTTGCTGGAAATTTTAAAAAAATTTAAAAGCATTCTTCATTTTTTAATTCGCACAATTGACGAGTTAGGATATAATCAAGAAAATGATCTAACCAATATAGATGTATAGTAAAGATGCCACCTTTATAAAAAATCTAACTTAAATTACAGTATTTTTCTATTAAGTTATTTACCACAATAAATGCTTGAAAAAAATCTATATTGTTAATATTTTTTTGCACCTGTAAGTTTTCATATTTGGGAAAAAAAGAGTAAATGCTTTAGTTTCTGCATTCAGTAACTTGAGGATGTATCCATACTTTCAAAGAGACATACTGTCACAGAATATTGAGAAATAGCTAGTTTAATAAACTTGAAAGCTGTTTGCTCTGAAGGAGCAAGGTATTGCCAGTAAGCATTACAGGCAGTCACAACAGGATGCTTGCTACCCTTTCTTGGATAAATGCCTTTTTATTTTGAGTTTACATTGTTATTTTGCATTTGCATCTAATAAAACCTAACGGGCCAGTTTTGGATCTCTGAGTTTTTATGCCATGTTGCACAGAAACACATATGGAGCCCTATCTCAGTGAACAGTGTGTGTTTGGTTGTTAATTACCAAATAATCAGCTGGAAAAATACCGTACCAGAGATCAGGCATTGTTAGTATTGCTCGACTGAAAACGTGTCAAGCAATCCTCAGGTTGAAGCGGCGTTATTGAACCCACCCTTCTGTGTGGGTACGCATAGCTTCTGTGCGAGTTGCACCCACCTGCTCATCTCCAGGGGTTAGTCCTTCCCGTGCTGAGGAAAGCTCACCGTGTCGGGGATGCGGAGTGAAAGCTCAGCCGGTGAGGAGAGGCAGTGCGAGTTCCTGGGATCCTGAAGGCCTGTGAGATGCTGAGTCACAGCACAGGGCTGGGAGGTGCTCACCGGCCCCCTGCGCGTAACCACATCAGCTCTTGCAGCGAGGTGAAGCCTAGGGAAGGAAAATGGGAGCATCTAGAGGGGACACAGAGGGAGAGGGGGTTTAAAAATCCTCCCTGGCAAAGACCGCATCTCCCTTGTGGTGAGTGCAAACACACTCTTGAGCGTGTGAACTCCAGGCTGGGAACCCAGAGGGGCATGGCAGTGACGAAACTGAAGAGCTCACGCAGTAGTAACAAGAAATATGTGTATGATAGCTGGCTGCTTGCAAATGTGTTAGTCATTCTTCACTTGCCATGGAGGATTGACTCTATTTTCTCTGCTTCTGTCATGAAATATCACCTGAAATGCATAATTTGCAGATTAAGCAGGCTTTCAACCTTGAAAACAGATATAAAAATGGGAATGACTAACAGCAGGAAAAAAACTTCCTAAACTCCTTTCATTTGGTTAATTAGGGAATATGTAACTTCATGTATCATGAAAAGCAAGTCATAAAATCATGCCTGGGCTTCGCGAACGAAGATTTGGGAAGAAAAGCAAGTAAACTAATGGAAATGTATTTCTGTGAGAGAGAATTACACACGTGTACAGCTAAGGGTTGCACATTCAAATACTGAATTCACATGTGGTTTACTGAAATACGGCTCAGCTGTTTCAGTGCTTACCTTCTTTGACTAGCATAAATAAAAGGCACCAGAATTTCACTCACAGTGATATAGGTGGATGTTAATCTTATAACAACAGCCTCATTTTTTCCAATTGAAACTGAGATACTTAAATTACCTGTGTTTCAGGAGGAAACAGATATATTAATAAATGGTAAAGAAGTGGAAATACTAAAATTTTCTGAGAAATAATGTCCAAGATTTTCCAAGGCATTTGAGAGAGGTGTCCAGTGTCCCTTGAAATTCACTAGGGACCATGATCTTTAGCCTCTTTGGCTGAGATTTTCAGAGGAGCACACATAAATATTTTAATCACTACAGAGAAAACAGATTTAATAAAAACCCAGGAAAACAAAGGCAGCCCACCAACTATTTGCTGTTAATACAGGTAACTGGAGAAAGAGCAGAAGTTTCTGTTGTTGTTTTTCTCCCCCATCTCCTCAGATAACTGGGTAATTATATAATTTAAAATACCAATAAATAACTCCAGGTACTATACAGAGAAAGGGGTTAAGAAGGGAAGATTTGCAAGCATCTTATTAGTAAGGGATATTATTAGAAAAAAAAGCAGCTTATTGTGGACAGAAGCCTCCATTAATAACCTGTTGGAATATTGTCTATTTTGTTCTCATTATAATATCAAAGATTCAGTTACAGTACTTGATTTTCTCAAATTGCAACTTTGCAAATTTAACCAACTTGGACTTAATTTTGGAAAATTGTCTTGTAATAAATATATTTGAAATCCGAGAATTGATGCCTGCTACCATATCTTACTGATTTTGTTCTGCTCGATATTGGTTTTCATTTGTTACTGTAACGAGAAAGAAGAATTAATGCTTATTAATAAGAGGAATTAATAATGGGAAATAATTAATATCAAATTATCATGCAGTTGGAATTGTTTCAAAAGTAGCAAAATATGAGATTAGCAATAAAGAAATACTTTGGCATATATCTTTGGAAACAGGGGCATGCTTCTAAATTATTAATAACATGGTAAAAAGTAGGCTTTTTCCCTGTAATTCACCGTGTTATAAATTATTACTAGTCGTTCCTGTGGTGGAGAAGTGATCAATGAGGATAATCAGATTGGTTATGATCGACTGAATACATCTTCAGACACTTAAAAATCAATAACTGCATAGAATAATTTTAAGCATGTAACCTGCAAATACTTACCAGTGCTTATTAACAGTAAAATATGACAGTATGCTTGTCTGTATGTAATACCCGCTTACCCAACAAGTCTGTTCCCTGAGTACTGATTTTTCAGCAGTAACTGAGAATGGGCATGTTTTCCTTCTGTTAGCATTTACTGAAGGAATGACAGAGGTGAATTCTGCTAAACATCGCTCATTGATAGCACCAAAAACTCATTTGACTTAGCTGAGCGGCAAGAGAACTGAAACTCCTCTATCCCATTTGCTGAAGACATTATTCACAGTACAGTAATATTTCAGTACATTGGAAATGAGGTTTTTAGTCTCTTAGGAGAAACTGATAAGAGAAGCCTTTGTCTTGGGATTTCTACTAGTAGCATTTTTACTAAAAAAAAGTCTAGCACACTAATGATTACTTTATAAAAATAATTATTCACCTGGCTTTTGAGCTGGAGGCTATAAATTCATTGATTAATGTAGGTCATGAAACTATTTAGAATTTTTCAGCTGAGATTTTTGAGCTACATCTCATTCCTTATTTTAAAAATTAATGTAGTGTCTGAAAGCATGAGTCTGGTAAAGGTATTCCTCCTGCCTCCTGCACAAAGGACTGATGGAACAGTGTGGCAGAAAATAGAATAGTCGTTAGACAGCAAAATCTGTTCCTCAAGGCTCACTATTTGAAGCAGGTATACTACATTAAGATAATGGCTCAGAAATCTGCAGTCCTTTCAGGACGGGAATTCAAAGACAGGCTGTTCCTTCGGGGGCTGGAATCTGACTTGACCATAACATTCATTCCTGTTCAGCCCAGCAACCAGTCTCCCACCCTGAGCCCTTCAAAGGGATAGGATTGATGATCTTACTCTTCACATACAAGGCTATTCCCAAGGTGGGCTGTTCCCACCTTGTTACAGAGTGAAATAAATTATCTTTGATCGGTTTACTTCTGTGTGGAGAAGCCCAGCAGACTCCAAAAGTCTTGCTGTGCTCTTGACGTCGTGAATGCCAGCAGTTTTGCATCACAAGACTTCATTCTTCCCCTGTACTCAGCGCTGGTGAGGCCATATCTTGAGTACTGTGTCCAGTTCTGGGCCCCTCAGTTCAGGAAGGATATTGAGGTGCTGGAGCAGGTCCAGAGAAGAGCAACAAGGCTGGGGAAAGGACTGGAGCACAAGTCCTATGAGGAAAGGCTGAGGGAGCTGAGGTTGTTTAGCCTGGAGAAGAGGAGACTCAGGGGAGACCTCATCACTCTCTACAACTCCCTGAAAGGAGGTTGTAGCCACGTGGGGGTTGGTCTCTTCTCTCAGGCAGCTGTCAGCAAGACAAGAGGACAGGGTCTTAAGCTGTTCCAGGGGAGGTTTAGGTTAGATATTAGGAAGAAATTTTTTAGAGAGAGAGTAATCAGGCATTGGAATGGGCTGCCCAGGGAGGTGGTGGATTTTACATCCCTGGAGGTTTTTAAGATGAGACTGGATGTGGCACTTAGTGCCATGGTCTGGTAACCACGGCAGTGTTGGATCAAGGGTTGGACTTGATGATCTCAGATGTCCCTTCCAACCTGGTTGATTCTATGATTCTGTGATTCTATGCCAGTTGTTACTGACTGGAAAATGGTGTTAGAAATAAAATACAAAATTTGACTGGATTAAGCAATGGAAATGATAAACTGTATTATTAAGTGTACATATCTGGTTATGGTAATCATGATCACTTTAGTAACCCAGGAGACACTTGAGGAAAGCATAGGCCATATTTCCTTATGGGAAAACACTGACATCTGAAAAAATTGAATCTTTTAACTCATTAGACCTCAAAAATAATGAATTTACATGTTAGAGACCACCACCAGAAAGTGCTTAAGAAATTTCAGGACCTAGTATTCAGCCTGTAACAGGTTCTAGCGTAGGCTCTGTGAGGGAGGTTCAAATGTTCCTAGGGACCAGTGTAGACTTTCATGGTAGGGCAGGTACCAGACTCTTCTTAAATTTGCCCTTTATTTAACTTTCCAGATCTGGAAGACTGTCCACTTAGAAAATGGTCTTAGTTTGGGATGAGTGAGATTTCATAACTGCAAGGAATTACTGCAGAGCAGTCACGAATTTGGTCAGTCTTTGTCCTCCTCCTGGGGCAGAGCATGCTGTTCCCTTGAGTTCTTTGGTGAGAAACTTTCAGGGACAGCCCTAGGGAGAAGTCTCAGCCGGGAAACTGCCAAGGGCTGTGAGCTGGGAACTAGCAGACAGCTTTCTTGCCAAGTGGGACAGAGGTATCAGAAGGATTTCTGCTTCATTTTGCTTTTTTTACTTCATTTAGAAAACATGTTTCTTAGAGTAACTTAAACTGGGTGCTTTCTGCTACGTTCACATGTAGTTTAATGGACATGAAACCAGTAGAAACTTTTTGCTGTTGTTTCTGCATTCAGTGGGATGCAGAAGGAAAAGGGCTTGGGATGGAAAAGGGGAAGCCTTGCAAGGAAAAGCAAGAGTTTCTCCAGACTCCCTCACATCTTACCAGGGTAGTCTGTTTGCAGTAACTGCAGGTTTATTTTGTTATTTTATTGACCTAAAGTTTGAAGCTCTCATAACTAACAATTTTGTCATGCAGTATGTGAATATAGTGAAGCCTGTTTCTCCACAGCTTTGCCAACTTTTCATAGTAATTTAGGATAGGGTATTCTCCAGCCTACATGATTCTATTATTCTAAGATCAAAAATGAGGAGTACATGAATTACTGATAGCATTGATTGGGATTTGATGCTATTGATCAGATATTTGGTTATGCAGAATCACATTTATACAAATTGGGATTTGTCCAGGCAACCCACAATCATCTCTTATATAATTATTACATCTTGCATGAATCAGACACTTCAAAACAAAGCCCAGTATGAATAGAAATAGTAGCATAGAAATGTAAACTCCTCTGCTTCCCTACACTGGGATTCATGGGCCTCAATGTCAATTGGCAATGGAAGCCTTAACACATTGCTGCTTTCCTCCTACAGCTAAGGTTTCAGACAACCCAGAAAGCACATTGTCCACAGAGGTCACAAGCCATGAATAGGAGCCGTACCTGAACTGGTTATGAGTTACACTCAGCTCCAGATCTTTACGTTTGCTATTGCTGCCAACACGATAGCTTCAAATCTCTTTTCTTGCCTTCAGTAACACCATATTTTGGGAGTTATGCAGGTATTTTTCATGGAAGGCAAGGGATTTTGGGATGTTAACCTGCATAAATAATGCTTCTTTATCTTAAGACAGACAGAAATCCCAAACTGGATTTTTAAGACATTACTACATTATTGATGGTAATGTAGCATTGTATTGATCATAGCTGCATTTTTTAGAATTACTTCTACACTTTGTTTCCTTATAGGTTTTATACTCTGCTTAAAGCAGTGGAAACTACTGGAAAATGGTTGTATAGTTCTACTACTATTCCAGGAGAAAATAATAGTTTTGCTGGTTTACTGGGTTCAAATGTTTTGTCTTTACCAGAAGTGCATGCTGCAATTGAGGTAGGAGTGCTCTGCTGTTTACTTTTTGGAGCTCCTGATCTGATTTTTCCTTTCTTTCCTTCTTCCCATACCTGATTTGCAGCATCCAGTTGAAAAATATTTGGAGAAGGAAAAGAGGGTATGTTTGCTGCTAGTGTTAGAGAAATGCTTATTAGTTACTACCCATCTTTGTGGCTAAATATGTACATTGCCAGAGCACCTCGGAACAAGGCACCTATGCAAGCCAGAGTTGTGTGAATTCCAGGAGTGGTGGGTGGACGTTTTGCCCATTTTTCACCACTCTTACTAGCAAAGCACTTGATGCTTTCCAGCAGGCTGTGTGTGGGTAGATTCTGCTTAACCTGCTGGGAATGCCTGGTGTGGGCATGGAAACACGCTCCAGCAGAGCTAAGTCACCAAGTTAAAAACAGTACATCAGCTCCTGCTGAGTTTCTCTCTCCTTCTCTTCTCCTCCTTTCTCAAGTCCTCGTTGTGGAGCTAACCTGCTCTTTCTGCTCTGTCTCCTCTGCTCTCCTGTTCCGGGGGTCATGTAGTGATAACTAACCTCGGACCCCAAAGCACCCCAAGCATCAGTGCTTGGGTTGGGGCACGTCATCCTCACTTTCACTGTGAAATTTCAGCCCTTGAGCTTGAGCACTTCACCCTCTTATTAGGCAGCTTCAACACACTGGAAAGAGTGTCACCTCCTCCTGTCTTCCTGTCCTCCTAGCCTGTGTAGCTGCTCTGAAACCTGCAGGCAGCTTTCCCAATGGAAAAGTGAGACTTAGCTAATTAATAATTTGACACCAGTGATGTGTGATACTCTCATGTGTATTTTCTCTTCATGATTTTAGTGGTAAGAAGCATGGAAAAATCCAGAAAGATAAATTTATCATTCAGTCTATTTCTAGCCTCCCAAGGGTTTCACATGTACCATATGAAATTGTAGATTAATTCACTAAATAGGAGAGAAGAGTTCTCATCCTAATGGGAAGGTGCTGAAGGGATAATCACAGAATCACAGAATTGGTCAGGTTGGAAGGGAGCACAGTGGGTCATCTGGTCCAATCTGCTCAAGCAGAGTCATCCTAGAGCACATGGCACTAGATTGTGTCCAGATGATTCTTGAATATCTCCAGTGATGAAGACTCCACAACCTCTCAGGGCAGTCTGATCCATTGAGTGGTCACACACACAGTAAGGAAGTTTTTCCTCATGTTCAGGTGGAACTTCTTGTGCATCGGTTTCTGCCTATTGCCTCAATTGGTTGGCACCACCAAGAAGAACCTGGCTTCATCCTCTTCACACCTACCCTTTAGATATTTATACACATTAACAAGGTCCTCTCTGAGTTACCTGTTCTTGAGACTGAACAGGCCTGGTCCCTTCAGCCTTTTGTCATGAGAGATGCTTCAGACCCTTGACCAATTTAGTAGCTCTCTGCTAGACCTGCTCCAGGAACTCCTTCTCTCTCTGATACTATGGAACTCAGAACTGCACACAGCACTCCAAATCTGGCCCCACCAGGGCTGAGTCACCTCGCTCAACCTGCTGGCAATGCTCTTTCTAATGCACCCCAGGATTCCATTGGCCTACGTGACCACCAGGGCACACTACTGGCTCATGGACAGCTTATTGACCATCACGACCCCCCGGTCTTTCTCTGCTGAACTGCTTTCCAGCAGATCGGCCCGCAGCCTGTGCTGGTTCCTGGGGTTGTTCCTCCCCAGGTGCAGGACCCTGCATTTACCTTTGTTGAATTTCAGAAGGTTCTTCTGCCCATCTCTCCAACCTGCCAAGGTCCCTCTGAAGGGCCGCGCAACCTTCTGAGGCATTGGCTGCTTCTCCCAGTTTTGTGTCATCAGAGAACTTGCTGAGGAGGCATCTGCCCCTCCATCTAAATTATTGATGAGTAAGTTAACCAATACTGGGCCCAGTATTGGACTCTGGGGAATACCACTAGTGACAGGCCTCCAACTATACTCTGTACCACTGATTATGGCTCTCTGGGATCTGCCACTCAGCCAGTTCTTAATCCATCCCACTGTCCACTCATGCAACCCACACTTCTTGAGTTTGCCTGTGAGGATTTCATGAGAGACAGTGTTGAAAGCCTTGCTGAAGTCAAGGTAGGCAACATCCACTGTTCTCCTTTCATCCATCAAGGTAGTTGTTTCATTGTAGAAGGCAATCAGGTTGGTCAAACATGACTTACCTTTAGTAAGGTAAACATGACTTGCCATGCTGACCACTCCTGATCACCTTCTTGTCTTCCATGTAGGTAGAGAAGTGCTCCAGAATGGAGCACTCCATCAGCTTTACATTACTGAGGTGAGGCTGACTGGCTGAGTAGTTCTGGATCCTCCTTCTTGCCCTTTTTGAAGACTGGAGTGACATTTGTGTTCTTCCAGTCCTAAATAATACTGCATGTCATTCTACTAAAGGCAGAACTGTAGCACTTTCAGGGAAAAGTCTTCTAAAACGTATGGGTCTTTAAGCTGACAGCAGTACGCAAGTGAATGCAATCCACAACACAGCCTCAAAATGGAGGCAGGTTAATTTGTAAGGAAATCCATGTAAAGTTTTTCTATGGAGGTTCCATGTCCTCTCTTGATCCTAGGAAGGCAAGAAAATGCAGCAATCTTCTGCACTGGGAATACTCCGTTGCTGTTTATTTCTGCTTGCCAAGAGAAGGATACTTTTCCTCACATGCCCCGGGCTTGGCCTAGTTCTGTGAGCAGGGTTTCAGCTGTACATGCAGAGGTGGGGGCAGGATCTGCCTCAAAAATAGTAGCTCACTGCTGAATGCAAGGCACTGAATTTAGCTTTTTCCAACTGTATTTTGGCTAAGTCCTCCAGATCTGTTTGGTTCCTGAACTGGAACTGACACTGATTACAGCAGAGGACATGTATATGTATATGTACATTTTACAAAAATGGCTCTTGTAGACTGTAGCACTTTCCTCCTGATTTTTACCCATATAGAGCAAATCATCTACATATTCTTTTTAGAGTATTTTAGTGGCCATCAGCTTATATAGAGCAAGCAAGAAATGCTTGATTCATTTTATACAATTTCTGTATTCCAGTTGTTCATATCTAGTCTGATTAGCTCTTTGGTATTGCTAAGAGGAGAAAGCCTGATGTGACATTGCGAGAAATATAAAACAGGAAGAATTTTGTTGTGAAGTGTAATAACCAGACTTTTCAAAACAAATGAAATAGCACAGATATAAAGTATGTGTCTTTAGCCTTGGAAAAAAATGGCTGAGCAGAGTGAGGGGAGCTCTGTAATATTACAAATAGTGTGCAGAAGGGAATGAGTGTTGCTGTTTCTTGTAATTATTTCATTCGAATCTTGCTCTGTAGTAAGGAAAGCTTCAGAATAAGCAAAAGAGAAATTAACCATTTGAGAAATGGTTAAACTGTTTGTGTTATTGCTACAAGTGCAAAATATTCTTAGATGGGCTGAGAAAGCGATGAGACAAATTTGCAGAGTAGCAATCCATTAAAGGCTATTAGGCAGAAAGGCACTACCTTTGATGTGGGATGTTCCAAAATCCCAAAGTTCTGTAAGGAGAGAGTGTTCTGGGGAACTAGTGGAGTTATAGCATCTCGAACAGATTCTCTTGAGCACTCTCAGGGACAGGACTGCCAGGTCAGATACACCATGGTTTTACTCTGCATGTTGTTCTCAGGTCTTAAGGTGCAGATTGTGCCAGTGGTGTGGCTGGCAGACAAACAAGCTGCCGTGTGCAGTGCTGTGGAGGTTCTGGGCAGTAGAGCTGTCCATATGCAGGGGATCACAGGCTGCTGGGATATAGCCAGACTCCTCAGGACCTTCTGGATTATGCCATAAGCCAAAACTACAGACCAAAATCAGAAGGTTACTATTCCTGGCATTGGTGACAGTTTCTTCAGAGGATTTGCACCTTCTGTCACTTATTAGTAGAATTACAGTGCAGATTCATCTTCATCATTTTGGGGTTTGCCTTTTGAGGATTTTTTTGTTTGCTTTCTTGTAATGCTCTGTTTGCTGTAATCTTATAGAGTAAGTAATAAAAAATCCTCCTAGACATTGTGTGTTCTATAAAATAAATAGACATGTTCACATGGAGTCAGATAAAATAAACCAGTACGTATTGGAACAGACACAGACACACTTGTGCATGAAAGTCTAATACTCAAATGTACTACTAGAGCTATAGTGAAGCTGTATCTAGGAAACACCCTTCTCCCCTCCCCCCCAACATCTGCTCCTCTGAATCTCCATTTGGGACACATTTAAAAATAAAAGACTACATTAATTTTCACCTGAAATCTAGTAAGCAGTGAGGTAGTGTATGAGAGAAGGAGATGCCAAACACTTGAGCACCATCCAGCATAAAATACAGACTCCTTTTACCTGTTGTTTGTGTTGGAAAGATCTGCCTGGGCTACAGCAACCAGAAGTCCATTGGTGGCCTGGTAACCATCCAGACCACAAAGATTTTTAATGGGCTTTTGTTGAGAAAAAAGAGAAACATAATTTTCCAGAGGCTGGTAATGAACTTTTGCCAAGGACTGCATCCAAGTAAGCATTTAATAGTATTCAGAGAACTGGTAACATTGGGTTACTTTGCTGCCATGCTTCCTACAGAGCATCTGTACCTATCTGAGACACCCAGGACTGGCCAGTCACACACGATATTTTGGCTGTAAGTGGATACGGTACAGAGCTGTTGAGTGGCATAATGCAAGGCCATATGGATGGTCATACTGGACCAGACCTAGTCCAGCATCCTACCTTGAACAGTTGCTAACAACAAATGCTTCCCCTGCTTTACTTCCCTAGCTTCCAGCCTTCAGCTGCTCAGAGAATCCCTGATCCGGAGCCAGCTGGTGGGTGTTTAGTAGCCTCTGATTAACCTGCCCACCAGGAGTTTGTTTTGTCTCTCTTTGAACTGGTATTTCTCTTCAAATGCTTGTAAAAGCATTTTCATGACACGTCCTTGTTCTTGTTTTCAGCCCAATGGGAGTTTAGACAGTTGTGTCAAAACTACCTCAAACAGGGAAAGTATGAAGATAAAAGAATTTAAGAACGGAAATATATGCTTTCCCAGAGAAACTTCATTCTCTTAACTCCTACAATGTATCTTGGATGCTGTAATACACTTCCGCTTTGTTCCCCATGGTGGAGATGAACGCTGTGCCTCAGTACTTTTCAAGGTGACTCTTTAACAGTTTTTCTCTTTTACTGTGTCTCTGCTGTGCCTGCAGAGACTTCTCAGGTGATTTTGCTTTCCTGGTTCTGGCATGCATCTTACCATGAATTACAGACTTCCTTGTATTGCCAGCTATTTGTAATGGAGTCAGGAGGAAAAGAAAAAGAGAAGTAAATGTGTACAGTTCATTTCTATACTTGCCATGTTTGTTTTCTCTCAGACTGACAGTTAAGGCTTATATAAATGTGATTATTTTGCACTAATAATTTGTTTATTAAATTCTTTTAAATGGTGAAAGTTATGGTGAGACTTGGAAAGAACACTAAAGATCTTTTTCAGTGGTGAAAAGAAAAATTCAATGCAGTAGTTTCCATTTTTAGTGCCCTTTTATCCTTAGCCTGATTTTTGTGCACATCCAAAACCTCTCACTTATATTAAATGAAATTTTAGCTACAACTTGTGAGGGAGGAGCAATTGACAGCAGTGGTTCTTGGACTAATCACAAAATGAGATTGGTTGCAAGTTGTTACCAGTTGTGAAACCAGACTCATTGCCTGCCCAGTGGCCTGACACTGTGAATCGAGTCATTTGCTGTAGCTGCCATGTGGCTGTGCAGTGCGATGGTTCCTTTTTGAGAGAGGATTTATCACGGGGAGTAAATACCAGGACTGAGCTCTTCTGTCGCTTGCAATGAAGGACAAATCAAAAAGGCTAAGCGTCTTGTTTTACCTGAGTTCATCACATTTAATATGAAAGTAGCAGTGCTTCCTTCTTTCCATGTTTATTAATCTTGCCTATTTGGAATAATGTGCTTAGGAAACCTGATTAAAATTTTTGTTGTATCCAGAACAGCAGCTTTTTAGCCTTTTCTGTGAGCCTTATGACTGTCCTGTAGCACAGATGATAACTGTATACTTGATTTTAATGACTTTCTCCAGCACTGGAAGATGTCAGAAGTCTTTTCTGTGAACATTCTATACATCTTTGTCAGTATTTCTTGCTGTGTGGAGCTCAGCTGGCAATGGCTGTATATAACCCATTCACTGTACCTAATTATTGAGAGAAAATTCTGCTGAGATGTCTGTGCTGGAACATACCAGATGGAGTATATAAAGTAAAGAATAATGTGTATTTATTTGTTTATGGAAGCCAAAAGGACAAGAAATAATTAAATAAATTAATTATTTATTCATAATCATTTATAAATAATTACTAAGTAAAATATGAGGGGAAGAAGTGATGCAGACAGAGGTGAGGGATTTCTAAGCTGAATTGCAAGTTTGAAAGTGAAAGTTAAATTTCAAGGTATGGACATTTTGCTGATGTGATCAAATTTCTGCACTGTCATTAATGAACAGCAAGTGGTTGGATTTGTAAAAAATTCTACCGAGTCACTTAATTTTGTCCAGTAGCCACAGCCCACTTTTGCAGGTTGCAAACTCAGTTAGATGTGCTGTGCAGCCACAGTTGGCAGACAGCTGTGCCCAGTGGTGTGCTCTGTCACTGGAGTGAGGGACTCTGGGAATGCCACCCAGATCTGGAATGGCCAGAGGACCTGAAAGGTGATAAAATTAATGTTCTGTTCATTATCAAACCATATGACATGCTTGCGTGTGAATTTTGAGTAAACAAAACCTAAATTCATCTTCAAGATGTGTTTTTTTGATCTGTGTTCCCTTAAAAATGTAACTAGAGAGTCTCAATAGTTGAGAATTGAGATGTTGTGGTGTAGAGTTCCAGTCATTTTTTAAAGTATATATCTCGTAGACAAACTCTGTAGGAAAATGTGAAGCAAATTGGTTCATCTAAATCTTTCCCATGGTCCAGTAAGATTTTCTTATTGGTTCATATGTGTTAGAACAGGTAAAAACAGCCTAAAAAATAGAAATGGATGAATGTTTTTTTCTTTGACAATTCAGAAATGGCTCAAGTTAGATTACAGTTGGTTAATTTTAAAATTATTAATATTTCCATAGCTTGGTGTAAATGAAAACTTTAAGAGTTTTAATTTTAGCTTTAAGGTTTTCCCTGCTAATTTCAGTAGAAAATATTCCTAATGTGTGCAACATTCATGCAGTGTAGATCAGTCTACTTAAAATACAGTCGGTTGATTTTTATAAGTTTTTCATGATGAGGCTGAGAGCTAAGTGCTGAACATCTTTAAGGCTTTACACCATAAGAATCACAATTTTGTTCTCTTAATTTCTCTTGATATATACTTAATAAAACTGAGACTGATTTAATATTCAGCAAGCAATTCTCTTCTTTCTCTACCCAAAAAGGATAAAGGATGGGATTTATGCACTATTCTTAAATATCACCTTCTACAGCACTTAATTTTAAAATTATGTTTAGATTTTAACTTTGGCTGGATATAATTTAAATAAAAACTGTTAAGATGTTGAAATGAAAATTAAATATTTTATCTATGGGGACCAGCAAAAAAACCCACTGAAAATTTTCTTTTGTTGTTTAGTTGAGAAATGGTTAACTGCAAATATTGGTATTTTCTTAGCTCTAAATTTGTTAATAATGGAAGAGAAATAGCTGTAAATCAATTAATTAAAAAGTCCTCACTTAACTACTTTACAGTGGCCTATTATGTTACGTACATAAATTTTCTGATGATATGTTAGGTTGTCCTGCATACTTGCTATAATTAAGATAAATTAGCTCCTTAGAAGATGTTCCAACAGATTGACTGTGTCCATGTACTTACATTGCACCAGTATATTGAGAAGCAACCCAAAATATTCAGCTGAAAGTACGGATGTTTATACCACTCTATTTTTTTTAATCAATAGGTAAACTCGATTATGCTAAATCTTCTAGGAATTTTTTCTGAGATAATATTTCTCTATGTCTGCACCTTATTAACATATGCCAGAAGTGTGTCCTGTGGCTGCTTGTGGGCTGTGCAGCCAGCATGGAGAAGAAGGAGACCAGCCAGAGGAAGGCCTTAAACTGTAAGCCCATGTCAATCCATAGCTCAGAAATTTAGAAGATCATTTCTGTACCAATTTCGTTGCTTCCTGGGCTTACCCTCCCAACCATAATTCTCTACAAAAAGACCCAGACATGAACCTTGCAGGTTTTCCTGTGCCCTCTGTTCCGCATCTGCCAGTTTTACTGCAGGAAGGCGCAGTCGGATTCTTATGGTTAATCTTTCATTATGATTATTTGAAGAATGATGGGGTTACACTTCATTATGACATGAATAATTTCCTTAGGCCTCTAAAACCTTCGATGCATGACAAGCTGATCTTGAACTGAAGCTGAACACCTCCATGTAATTACTTGAATAGTAGGTAAGGATGGAGGTTGACACAGCAATCTGGAAAACAGCGGATGTCTATGTAAGGGGTTATGGTAATTGAAATCTAGAAACATAAAATGCTACTGTATTCAAATTGTTACTTTACTTTTGAACATGGTGTTTTCTAGTGCTTTAGTAGTAGTAGTAGTTTTATTTAAAAATACAGGATTGTAGAATAAGGAAAGCATTCTATTCTTTAACTTCTTTCAAAAATATCTCAATTTTTAAGAACAGTTGTTGGCTCCGACTCCTTCTTTGGAAGATTTTTCCAGAATCCTTCTCCTTTCATGGCTATAGATTTCATTCTATGGAAAGCCAATTTATTTTTCTAAAACTAATCCTGGTATTAGATACCTTTCTGAAGAGTTATTTGGGAAGTCTGTTTTCTTGCAACAATCCCTGTTCGCATCAGGTGCTTGTGCACATTTCATCACTTTTTATCATATGCCCAGAAGTGGAAATTTTGTTGCTCTTCTGGTTTTTACTACCACTACATATTAAATGAGAGTCATGAAAAGGCAGCATGCCCAGGCACCAAACCAAGTCTTTCCTTCTACCTTGTCTCTCAGGGATAGTATTGTTATCCTCAGGCTCTTCTGTGACTTTGCTGTACAGAGATGCAGTACCCACACGGTTTGAATGTACTCTTACAGATGACTAGTTCTAGTGCACTTTAGTGCAGCATGGCAAGTTTAGTGACTCAGTCTTTAAGTTCTTTTATTGTCCTTCTGTCCCTGCCTTTCTGTAGGTGCATGAGAGTCTAAAGGGGAATTTGTTAGGAACAGCATATCTTTAAAGATTTCAGTTAAGAGAAGTTGTTAGTAATAGTCTGTCCCACTTTTATTTGTCCAGACCAGAAGTAACTCTGCTGAAGTCCTTAACATTACATCAGTATGAAACTAGCACCTCTTCTTGGACTTGCATTTCATTCTCACAGCTCTCAGGTGTTGTGAAGTCATCTATTCTAAAGCACAAGCAGGAACAGTCTGGCTTTTGCTTGTTGTTCTCCTAGTACACGGTTGATGGGAGAGCACGTGGTGTAATGGGCCATGATAATCACAGATCAACAAAATGTCTTCAAGACAGTGACGTCAGCTGGAGTATTTGTCATGTTTAATCTGAGTAAAACTCAGTAAGGCATCTTATGGGATACTTATTGTTAAGATTTTTCTGTTGAGGTTCACTTGGCTCTGGTGACATTGGGTATACTGATGAAGAAGCATGTATGAGCCTACCCTGTGTATCATGGCTCTGAAAGCTCATCAAACATGTTTAGTGATGAGCAGGCAAAAATCCTATCTGATGGAGCCCTCGCTGTGGTATTTTGCTTTGTCAACAGTTCTGAAGTCCAGAGCAGAATGGCCCCAGAAAGGGCCCTCTCTCCTCTGAACCAGAGAAGAATTAAAATCCTGTGGGCTAAAGATTCCTCTGGAGGCTGAAGTCTAGAACAGTCTTAAAGTTGCTCGTCTCATTCACTCAGAACTGAGCAAGTTAGGCCGTCTTGTTTGTACTGAAATGGCACAAGTGCTGGCTTTTTTTAATCTGTTTCAATTTGCTGGACCTTTTTCAACCTTCTGGTTTCTGTCCAATGTGAATATAGTGGTGTTTTTTCCTGGTGTCCACTTTACTGTAGTTCAGTCATTAAACTGAAGGAAGTCATCCTTCGATTGAACTGTTTGTTTAGTGAGGCTAACCAGTTTCTTCTAAAAATCTAGATTTTGCTGCTCAGCCTTCTTCATATACGAATGAGTTCCAAATTTTATATAGAATTGACTCAGGTCTAGTGGCCTCTGTAGCTGGGCAGGCATAAAATTACAGTGGCTCAGGAAACCTGACGGCAGGAAACCTCTTGATTGTCTTTCTGTCAGGTTCCAAAATCTGTTCTTCATCCAAGCCTCTTGGCAATGAGATGAGCATGACCCAATAGTAAGATTTCTCAGGTTATCAGGACTGCTGGTGTAGCCAAGCACAGCAGCAGTGCAGCCTTGGCTGCAGTGGCAAACGTTGTATTTGGTACAAGCAGATGAAGCTTGTGAAAAACTAATAGAAAATAAATTGAATTACTTTTCAGCTTTGAGCTACTTGTTATTAGCATTTACTTAGAATACAAGGTTAAGAATATAAGGAGATGGTTGTCTAACTTGAATCAGAGAAAGAAACATCTGGACTGGGGGACTCATAAGGAGTTTAAATGGACATTGGGGAGGAAGTCACAGCATACAAATGGAACTTATTCTGCATTTCAGTTTAAAAAAATGCCACAGGAAAAAGGTCGAAAATTAACTTCAGTACTTTATTGACATGCAATTATCTTTAAATAATTTCACTTTAATTTTAGTTCTAGCAACCCTAAATTGCAGTGGTCAGAAAGGCTTTTTTGTGGCTTATTAAGTATTAATAGAAATACTCATTTATGATAGTGAATCAAGATAATATACTTAACAGATTTAAATAATGAGTGTGTGATAAATCAGATCAGGGAATAGGCAAATCAGTCTTTCTTTTTTTTGCATTCATCTTCTAGATTTGTGGTACTGAAGTCTGTGTGTATACACACACTTTCTCACATATATGTGCAACATATATATGAGTCATTTAAGGACTTTGCCTTCACTTTCTATTTTACTTTTTAATTAAATGGTTTCAGATTTTAATGAAATGTTCTGAGATGGATTTGACTTTTTTTAAAGAAGCTCAAAGAGCTAGACAGTTCTCATGAGATGTAGTAATACAATCGTTAGAGGTTAAATTATTTTAACTACATCAGCTGAATTCAGAGGCCATATTAAAAGAGGATTTCTGTAGCATACTGTGGTGTAGAACAAGGTAACAGATTAAAGTAGTACCAAAAGTGCTGCTTAGAAAAAACCTCCCTGGACTCACTGGTAAATATTGGGGTAAGCCGAATGCAGGTTACCTTACTCAAGCAGATTCATCATTAAAACAGGCACATATGCAAAGAGGACCACAAGCAGAGTATGAAAAAAAGAAATGTGTGGGACAAGAGCAGAGAGAAGTTTTAATTCAAAACAAATGAAAACATTAGAGTACAGCTGCCAAATACTCCATGCAGGAGCAGGATGAGGCCAAAAAATAGCTTCAGGCATTTGGAACCTCCTCTAACCCATCTGTTTTGTATGAATATTAGTTAGTGCTTAGACATTAAGTATTTAGGGCATGCCTACGCCACACATCACAAAATGGCACAGCAGTATACCTCAGGAAGCTGGCAGTATGGTGTGGGCAGCCCCTGTGCCTGTCTGTGTGTGTAAAGACTGCTTCAGGCTCCTGTTGATCTTCCACACTGTAAACTGCATCAGTTCCCTAGACTTGAGTCCAGCAGTGCTGCCTCCCCAAACTGCAGAGCTTCAAATGATTGTCAGCAAATAGATGTTCAAATGAGGGTGTTTTCCTGTCTGATCTCAAGTTAAATAGGGCATCCGTATATTTTTCCCAAAATTGCAGCCTGGATGGGTGATAAATTGCTCTAAGAGTTATTTATGCAGATTCTTGATATTAAAACTTTTGGTAATTAAAAAAATTTACAGAACATAAATAAATTAATCCCTATCTAGTTGACCAAGGGAAGTCAGTTGATGTAATTTTCTTGGATTTCAGTAAAGATTTTGATGCTACCTTTCGCAGTATCCTTCTGGGCAAAATGTCCAGCATCCAGCTGGTTAAACATGTCATGCAATGGGTGAGCAACTGGCTCACAGGTCAGGCACAAAGGGTAGTAGTGAAGGGGTAACATCAGGCTGGCAACCAGTCACCAGTGACATGCCATAGGGCTCCATTTTAGGGCCAGCACTCTTCAACTTCTTCATAAACTACTTGGATGAAGGACTCAAAGGTATACTAAGTTTCCTGATGACACTAAATTGTGAAGAGCTGCTGACTCTTCAAAAGCAGAGAGGTCCCGCAGAGAGACCAACACAGATCAGAAGGCTGAACAATCACCAGCTGTTTGAAGTTTAATAAGGGCAAGTGCCAGATTCTTCACCTGGGATGGGGAACCATGGATGTATGTACAGACTGGGGAATGAGAAGCTGGAGAGCAGCACTGCAGAAAAGGATCTGGGGGTCCTGGTTGATGGCAAGTTGAACATCAGTCAGCAGTGCCCTGGCAGCCAGGAGAGCCAAGCATGTTGTGGGGGGCATCAGGCAAAGCATCACCAGTTGCTTTGAGGGAGGGGATTACCCCGCTCTGCTCTGCACTGGAGCAGCCTCACCTTGAATATTGTGTGCAGTTTTGGGCACTGTAATATAGGAAAGATATTAAGCTATTAGAGAGCATCCAAAGGAGGTGAAGGGCTTTGAGGGGCAGCCATATGAGGAGCGGCTGAGATCACTTGGTCTGTTCAGCCTGGAGGAGACTGAGGGGAGACCTCATTGCAGTCTACAACTTCCTCATGAGAGGAAGAGGAGGGGCAGGCACTGATCTCTTCTCTGTGGTGACAGGACCCAAGGGAATGGCCTGAAGTTGTGTCAGGGGAGGTTTAGGTTGGATATTAGAAAAAGGTTCTTCACCCAGTGGGGGTTTGGGCACTGGAACAGGCTCCCCAGAGAAGTGGTCACAGCACCAAGCCCGACAGAATTCAAGAAGTGTTTGGATGATACTCTCAGGCACATGGTGGGACTCTTGGGCTTGTCCTGTGCAGGACCAGGAGTTGAATTTGGTGATCTTTGTCGGTCCTTTCCAACTCAGGATATTCTATGATACTATGACTCTGTTTTAAAATTAAAGTTTCATTTTTTGTTACAAATCTAACAGCATTGCCAAAACCACACAGTGAAGTATGAGCCCAGTAAAATTAGAAAATGGATATCTATTGGAAGTGTTAAATATCAAAAGGAAGCCTTCCAATAATGGATGTCTCTAAGTTAAATATCAGTGTATTTGCTGTGTCACCTTTAGACCTTTAGGGGTTGGAGCAGTGTCCCTGAGATTGCATTTGTATAATTTGAAATTTAAAGAAGCAAGAAACTTTTCTGAGCCTCTAAAGTTAGCCGCTGAACTCCCTAAGTTAAATAAATGTGCTTAAGCTTTCAAAAATGCTGTCAAGCTATTTCTCTTCAACTCTAAATGGATATGTAGATGCGTGACATGTTTAAATGCAAGTAATTTTTATTTAAAAGATAATATTTGAATTTTTAACCTGCTTTTAATAACTCAGGTTTACAAAAACATGAGATACAAGTTATACCTGACACCGGATCACATAAGAGCTCTCCTGTTAGGGCAATGCAGGCATTCCCATTTTGCTAGCCCCCAATTCCAGAATCACAGAATAAATTAGGTTGGAAAAGACCTCTGAGATCAAGTCCATCCTATGACCTAACACCACCAAGTCAACTAGACCATGGCATTGAAGTGCCTAGTCCAGTCTTTCCTTAAGCACCTCCAGGGACAGTGACTCCACCCCCTCTCTGGGCAGCCTATTCAAATATCTAGTCACCCTTTCTGTGAAGAAATTCTTCCTGATGTCCAACCTAAACCTCCTCTGGCACAGCTTAAGACCTTGTCCTATTGTCCTATTGCTAGTTGCCTGGGAGAAGAGGCCAACCACCACCTTGCTACAACCTCCTTTCAGCACTCCCTTCCCGAAATGAGAGGCTCATAACTGGACACAGGAGTTGAGGTGTGGCCTCACCAGTGCTGAGTACGGAGGGAGAATCACTTCCCTGGTCCTGCTGACCACACTATTTCTAACATAAGCCGGGATGCCATTGGCCCTCTTGGCACTGCTGGCTCATGGTCAGCTGGTGGTTGATCAGCACCCCCAGGCCCTTTTTCCACTGGGACACTTCCCAGCCACTGTTCTCCAAGTCTGTAGCACTGCATGGGCTTGTTGTGGCTTAAGTGTAGGACCCAGCACTTGGTCTTCTTGAACCTTACGCTGTTGGTCTCAGCCCATTTATTCTGTCCAGGTCCCTCTGCCGAGCCGTCCTACCCTCCAGCAGATCAACACGGTGTCGTCCATGGGTTTGCTAATGGTAGACTCAATCCCCTCATCCAGATCATCACTAAAGATCATCAATGTTTCCTTATTTTAGTTATCTTCTTAGATGATTCCTTCTTAACACAAATATTTTTGCGACTGATCTTTTTTCAAAGTCGAAATAACATTTGTCATTATGCGATAATCAGGAGACTGAAAAGACTTTTTTTTCTCCTTATGGAATTCTGAGTGATAAAATGACTAACTACAGGTGGAACGATATATGTTGGGTTGGTGTGGGCTTTTAGCAGAGGAAGTGACTTTCAGTGTCCTGGTAAAACAGTTAATTTGATTGACTTACGGGTCTTGAAATTACCTGAGAGAACAGTGTCCTTTTTTTGCCCTCTTCTCCAAAAAATAAAATACGTGTCTTAGAAAATTGTTATCCATAGAGGGCTAATTTGGTTGTAAATGTGTACCAAGGGCCTGTCCTTCATCATTTTGTCCACCACCATACACACCCCATCCATCCAAAGAGTAATTAGAATTGCTTTACAGTACGTAGCCCTATCTGAGATACTATATGTAGCCATCCTTATTCCTGTGTTAATGCTTGGAGTTCCCTGGTGAAGCTGTGACCCTGTTGTTCCCAGCTTGATTCTTCCTTTGCCAGGGAGCTCATGTAATCACAGGACTGAGCTCTTGAGAGCTGACAGTGTTCTGCACAGCTGACATTTAGTCATGATGCTAGAAGTTTAAGGCTATGGTGAATACGCAAGTGTGAATTGAGTTCAGTTGTTCTTGTCATTTTAGCACAGAGTGACCAGGGGAGAGTACAAAAATATTTTGTCTTGAAAGGAAATTGTCTCTGTAAGACAGTCTTTTGAGTTGGATAGGGGGGAGACGTATTCCAGTGTGATTGTGGCTAAACCAAGAGGCCTGGTTGTCCTGGCTTTTCCTGACACTGACATTTGAGTGTTTTACTGGGTATAAACAGGTTTTATAGCATATATATAGGAGCATCTTACTTTTATGCAAAGTATTTCAGCAAAGTCATTCATCTGGCTAAGGCAGCAGTTTAACATGACAAGCAAAGTAATGTCAAGGAAGCCATCTCCAAAAAGGCTTGTATTTTGTAATAGGAAGATTGAAAGCAGATGATAACAAGAAATCACTGCTTATTTCTTTCAGCTGCAAAGGGACATGCATATAAGATTTACTGGTTTATGCACAGTGAGAATACACATTAGCAAACTCTGTGTGGAAAGAGGAATTATGTAAAATTTTAAAAGACACTATCTATCTGGCCTATTATTTTTTCTCCAGAATTTTAAGATAACAGAAAGTGAAGAAAGAATATCAAAAGAGGGAAAAGTTTGCATAATATACTCCTACAATATTCTATTTGTCCCCAGAAATTTCTTACTTGGGAATTCCCAAGTCACAGCTGCCATATTTGGGCTTAATTGTGTTTTAGAAATTTCTTTATTGCTTGATTCTGTAATTGCTTTGGAATTAATTAAAAAAAATTGACATCCTTACATGATCAACAGTGAGATCCACAGTAAACACATTGCTACCATGCAGTGAGTTTTGATGCCAGTTGCCAAATTTTCTGCTTTCCCTGTAAAGCTGCAGGCAGCACACAAACTGAATTTCTTCTGATGAAACTGAAGTGAAACTTGTGCTTCACATGCATCTTTATTTTAAATGAAGACTCTCTCTGGGACACATTACAGAAACCTATTCCTCAGGAGACTCTGCAAGCAGGATCTATGAAGCTTGGAAATACAATACATAGTTTAATGGTTAATATATGCAATAGATAAGATTAAAAAGCTACCATGGACCACTCCCAAAAAGATGTTCCATGTTGGAACATGTGCCACAGCAGGCATCAGCCACGTGGGGAAATAATGAGTCTCCGATGTGCCTTGTATTACCTTCAGTGTTGCTGAGTTGCCATCTCCCAAGTCCCATTTTTAACTCTTGGGTTTTAAATCTTGGAGTTTTAAACCTTCAAAACCTAATGGTTCTAAACCATTACTTTTCCTATTGAACTGCTCTGCTGCTGTCTTTTACCTTCCCAACAATTACACCGCTGTCTGCACTTTTCCTTCTCTTGTCTCACATAACTGTAGGTCACATAGTATTTCACACTTTTCTAACACTTTTCACAAATATACCTGAGCAGAGGTCGCAGAGCTGGGTTGTGCTAAGCTAATGAGCAATGAGTTGATTTTCTTGCTGGCTCCCTCACCTCCAACAGAGCTGGGCTGCATGGTTTCCTGCTAACAAACCCAATTAATCTTCCCTGGTATATTACAGTTTAAAAATAACAAGAATATATATGCAGTTTTGAGTTACCATTCCACTGAAGATTTTATTTTTAAAACAATAATTACTGCTTTTTCTCATAATATACATAAATACCTTCATTTCTTTACTATTTTGTCAACAAAAAAGGATATGGTTACATACTGTGTTTAATTCCTAATAATTAATTTACTGTTACTAAACATGTAGCATCAATGACTGCAAAAGAACATAGCATACGTAAGTAATTTAAAAATGCTGTAGTTTTTGGTCTGTGTGCAAAGAAATATTATGGAGAAGCATCTCTTGCTAAGCATCAGCTGTGCCTTGACTACTAAACTTATTATGGTGGAAAATAATACATTTTAATGCATTTTTATTAATTATTATAGTAAATTTCTTAGACATATATATGAAATATGGTCTATGAAATCAATTAGTATACTTAACTGTGAGTTATTTATTCTGAACCCACAAGCAACGCAGTAGATTTTGAGTTTTTACGAAGCTACAGTATTATGTGGCCTAAGTTTACAAAATAGTAGAGAAAACTGTTTTTAAAAAGTGAAAATCACTTTTAAATTATTAATTTTAACAGATTTGTATTTAAAAGCATAAATCTTAAGTGAAAAGGAGTAAAACCATATTATTATCATTTATTTTACTTCCCCTTCTTCCTTCTGAGGACATCAGAGCAGCTGTAATTACAGTATGCAAGCATTTATGCTTGCCAAGGAAAAGCTAAATACATGTAATTGATAGCAACAGCTCAGTTTCTCAAGTGAGGAGAATGAGTGCTTGTGCTTACATCCAGTAATGTCAGCCATTTTCCCCTTCTCAGTCTGCAGCAAGTGGCCTTGCTGTGACTGCAATGAAAGATCACTGTTTCCTTTATGGGGTGGAGGGGTCAGAAAATGGATAAACCAAAAGAACGTGAAGCTTACAGAAATTGAAGTGACCGATTTCTAAAGGAGGAAGCAGAAGCTAATGTCTCTGTAATCTCAATAATACCTCTCTATCTGTGCATGCTGAGTTTGCCTTAGGTTGTAGCCTGTTGTCAATCTGAAAGATGGACACCCAAAAAGAGTATGAGCTAGATGTAGGGAGAGGATGCCTGCATGTTATATTCATGCACATTCTTTCCAATTTCTGGGAATAGCAAAACAGTAGTATATATAACCCTCCTTAAAACATCTTTTTCAGGTTGCAGATCAGCAAGAATGCACATCCTGGTTTAGCTCCTCTGATTTGAGAAGGTAAGTTAGGTCAAAAGAGCCAGAAACAGGGTGCCTAACAGCATGGATCCTCCCTATGCATTAAAGACAGGCTGAGAGAGTAGGCTGAGAGAGTTGTTCAGCCCGGACAAGAGAAGACTCCAAGGGAGACCATAGAGCAGCCCTCCAGTGCCTAAAAGAGGAAGAACAATTTTGACATGGACATATAGGACAAATTAAGTCCTATAAGTTTTAAACTTGGAGGAGAGAGATTTAGTTTAAATAATAGGGAGAAATTCTACTCAGAGGGTAGTGAGGCACTGTTACAGGTTGCCCAGAGAAGGTGTGGTTGCCCCATCCCTGGAAGTGTTCGAGGCCAGGCTTGATGGGGCCTTGAACAATCTGATCTAGTGAAGGATTCCCTGCCCATGACAAAAGGTTGGAACCAGATGATCTCTCCAGTTTTCCCAACCCCAACCATTCTGTGAGTCTGTGTTCATTGAAGTATGTCAAGGTTAAATTTTAAGAAAACTTAACTTATTAAAAAAAAGTTGTAGTACTCTTCCCAGTATCAGTGATATCACTGATACCACTGCTTTTCCCAATATCACTGATATCCCTCGTTATATTGCAAGGTATGGTGAATATTCACTGTCTTCATTTTCTCTATTTCATTCACAAGGTTACAGACCTCCTAACATTATCAGGCAGTACTTTTATGAAACAAGCGGTATTGGTTTATGCAGTTCTTGTCTGTAAGATGCTCATTCTCCTAAACCTCTTTCTTCACCATCTCTATAATTTCTCAAATTCTGCTTTTTTACTTTTGTGTATGAGTGGCCACAGTGGCAGCTGGATAAAAAGAGTGGGCACAGCACAGACTTACAGAGTAACATAATATTTTTTTCTGTTTTACTGAATTAGAAATATCAGTTTTAGAGGCTAAATGCAAGCTGAGAGCCGTTGTTTTGTGTTCAGCTTCAGTGTTTAACTCAGTTAGATTAGCTGTGAGAACAAAATTTTTTTTAAGCTGTGGTGCAAGGTGGAAGTTCTTACAGAAAAGGGATGAGATCCCTAGTTGTTACAAGAAAGAGAAGGCCCCCTGGTGGTCTAGTGGTTAGGATGCGGCACTCTCACCGCCACAGCCCGGGTTCGATTCCCGGTCAGGGAACCCCTCCGGACAGATGGAGCTCGTCAGCCCTGTAAGGCCATCCATCTAAGAGAAGGTCACTCTAAACAAACCTACGTCCAGAGGACCTCGCTGCCACCGTCCGAACTTCGCTTGGCCCCGGCAGTTGAACCTTAGGATTAAAGGGTGGGCTCAGTTCAGCGCACACTGTGTCTCACCTAAAAAATCCACTGTGCAGGCTCGAAGGGTAATCTTCGTTCGTGAAGACTGGCCATACAAGAAAGAGAAGCAATTTATTGCCTCAAGAAAGTGGCAGCACTTGCTAGAAGGTATCTGGAAGTTTAATATAGACCGAAAAAATAATAATCTTATTGAGTTTAAGATGTTTAGGACATGAGCTTTTCTTCTGAGCCTTATCTTTAAAAGGTGTTGTGTAGACCTCCTCAGAGCATCAACACCGAGACATCAAAGAAGCAACTGTTGTTTTATAAGATGTGTTTTCCCACTGGTGATGGGATGTTTCTATCTTTTATCAAGAGTGGACTTTGTTCTGGTTCAGAATGGTTGTTCAGTGTTAGCCAATGGGTGCCTGTGATAAAGGCATTTGGTACATTGCATCAAATGTATCACTGGCCATGCAGATACAGGAGTTTGGGTAGTTGTGCAGATGGTCACCGAGTCTTGCGTTGCTACCCCGGCTTGAGCTGGTTCCAGGGGCAGCGTGTGTTTGTGTGAGGAGAGTCTGCTCCTAATGAGGAGCTTAACAAAGCTGAGGCATTACTGGAGTAGTAGGAACAGATGTCCTGGAGAAAAATACAAGGTAGGATCATTTTTCCATGTGGATTATTATTCTTAAATGATTTTTCTGTATAGCTTCCCTTGGAAGGCTGTATGTGACATCTGTGGATGTGTGACAATGTGAGGCTTCTTTCTCCATCAAAGCAAGTTCTTACAGGGCATTTGTAGAGCTCATTTAAAGCTGCCCATCAGAGTTAGCATGCTTAACACCCTCTTTCTGCTCTACATGGAGCAGACTTAGCTAAGTTGAACTCTGTTGTTCTCAGCTTGTAGTAAGCTTTGAAGGCTGCTGTTACTGCTAAGAGCTGAAGAAGATTGAGAAAGTCTGAATGCTTTTTAGGTTTTTTCCACCCCTACTAGATACCACTTGTTACAAACCCACTGCCTTTATCTAGAACTCATCACAGATATAACAGGAGTAGTAATCCCAAACCTAGTTCCCTTTTTGACTGCTGCTGAAAACTTATTTGATATTTTTAATGACCTTATTCATGCTAAAATGTGGGGGTTGAGTGGTAATGACTGATTTAGGCTTTGCTTTTCTGTATGTCCAGTTATTTTTCCCAGTGTTCATCACTTTCTATTATCAGAACTGAATTTCATCTGCTATTTTACCATTTTGTCTTTAGTTACTAGGTGTCATGATCTCCTGTAATTATTCACAGATAGCTTAGATCTTACTTCCTTGAAAAGTGTTGTGTCTTTAGCAGTCTTCATCATCAGTGTTCTGCCCCTGTTACTCACCTTTATGGATCTGCTGAACAGCAAAATATCTGAGGGCTTCCTCTGGTAGCCTTGTTCTGTTGTCAAAACCAAAACATTAAACCTACACTTTGTTTCCTTTATTTTCTGCTTATTAATCTACAAAAAGAGATTCTTGGAGGAAACAGTATTTTCCAGAGAAGCGCCCTGTGATCTGTAGGTAGAGACTGCATGCAGGTCTCTAGTATCCATTTGCTTTGTGAGTTTCTGGGATTGCTTTCTTCACAGAGCCAGAGTCAGCAGAGGAGGATGCTTCGATACAGTGCCTATTTGACTAGACTGTTTTTTCCCTTCTTTCTAGATTTGCTCATGGACTACAGTAAATAATCAGAAGAGCATAAAGATACCATTTTCAATATAGGTGTATCCTATGTAGGTGAAGGGAAGGCTGATCATGATTGAATTTCAAAGCAAGATAGCAGTAGATGGATGAAGTTTGATGGTTTCCAGCTTTAGTTGTTGGGACACATCTGTTGCAAAAACTTGCTACTTAAATTTGTAGTGTGTATCCTATTTTATCTGGCCAGTAAAATTCATGGTGTGGTAAAACATGAAGGTGTTAGCATACAATAAGGACATTTTCAAGTCTGTGTTGAGCAGACACAAGAGTAATTACAACAGACGAATATTCCAGGATGTCTGCTATACCTACTCTAAAGCAAAACAAAACATGATTTTAGGATTAAGACAATTGCAGTGGTATGGTTGCTAGCTGTAAAATTGTATTTTCTTCCTTCTCTTCTTTAAGTGTTATTGAGGCTTACTGAGCAAATTCAACTGCTGGAGTAAATTGAAGAGATGATAAAAGTGGAAAACAAAGAAAAGTGTTAGTTTGAGAGTATTTCTAAATCTTAGTACTACCATTTCCAAGCTGTTCAGCCTGATAAATGGGCATGCTTGTCTTGGAAACACCAGTGACATCCAGTGGTGGCATCCGGTTAGACAGCCCCCAGTCTGTCGACCCAGAAGTTACCCAAGGATCTTTAATACTCCGCCTTTTGAAGCTGGCAACTTGAGACTATTTTACTTACTGAGCCAATTCAGCTTATCTTTTTTGTTTTCATTTTGCTAGAGCAGGGTTTCTTTTATTACAGCATTGACAGTGAGGTTCAATGACTGCCTCCAGCTGGTGTTGCCTTTTTTTGTTGCTCTGCGTGATATCCTAATTGACATAGTATTCTGAAATCTGCTCGAGATTATGAACTGTATACGTTAGCAAAAGACTCAAGGATCATTAGGATTGTGTAGTTAATTTCCTGCTGTGCCTATTAGGGATGAATTCATGTTTATTTGTTGTATTGACAACAGAAGCTGAAACCACTTATCCTTCTACCATATGTAATAGAAATCATAAATCTCAGCTGGTTACAAACTGTTATTCCTATATTAAATTTCTTTCCAGGTTTTATACAGGTTGTGCTCAATTTGGTCTCTTGATACTCAGCATTAGCACAAGAGAAATGCATTTAGGATGTTAATTGTCACACTTACTAGATGATAATTTCATGGCAGTAACACCTGTCTGGCATTCAGCTGCCCTCTAGATGTATTATATCAATTAGAAGGAGTGACTAGTTTTTAAATGCATGCATTCTCAAAAATAATTTTAGCAGTTTGTGAGGTTGCTCTTTCCTGTTGGAGATGTAAATGAGAGCAGTTAAATACTAGATTCTTCTCTCGGTAATTTAGTGTTGTTGAGTCTTTCTACTTTCAGCAGAACTGAGAATATTGGATTTTAGTAAGCCTTTTCGTATTAAAAAACTGCAAGTAGCATCTCAGACAGAAATAATGGTGTTTTATTTGTATTTCCCCCAAGACACAATCTTTCTGAAATATTCATGAAGGGGCCAGTTATATAAAGCGAGAAATCATGTATTTATTTCTATTTTTCAGCATCATTGTTTTGTTTAATTCCATTTTTTTTTCTGAAGGGGACCATAACTGAGACTGTGTAGAGATGTGCTGCACATCAGAGAAGATGAAACTGAAAACTAGGCCCTGTCACTAATTCAGAAATGGTTTCAGAACTATGCTTTTTATAATCACTTTGTCTTACTCTTTGAAGGTTTGCTCCTAAAAGGAATAGAAGATACATATCCTGTCATTTTTAATATTGCAAATGTTAAGAGCTAGGTACCAGGGTCATCACATCTAACTTTATATGTCTAAGTGATTTGCATGAGCTAGATGGATAGTCTTCTTTGCCTGTCTTAGGGGAGGGGCAAGTGAAAGAAGACAATCAGGCACCCACTAAGAAGTTTTGATCTTAGGTAGGCCAGCTTGTGCTTCAAATCAGCAGATTTCTGTCCTTCAATTATAGATGGTGTCTTGAATGACTCTGCTCTTAAGTTTTTAATAACAGAGCTTCAGGATGTACTTCAGAGTATTAGCCTTTGCTTATACTAGATTATGCAACCATAAAAGATATGTATTTAAAAAAATCACCCATTAAAATGTGATTTACCAAGCATTAAGTTGATTAGTTTTGTTAGGAAAAAAGAACCATATTTGAAATCATGAGCTGTTTTTAATTACGTTTTCAAACCATGAATGCTTTTCTTGAATAGATATTTTTCCACTGAGTCTGTAGAGCATGTAAATGGCTACAATAAACTATAGGGCATCACAGCTTCTATAGCAAATCTTGGGGACTGTGCTGATTGTTTATAGCACAATTATAGTGATAACCAGTGTTTTATTTATTTTCTAATGAAGCAGAACAAACACTTCCTGAACTTTAGGTCTAAACCCCACAACTTAGGACCCTGTAGCAATGTAGATAGGTTTCTAAATTATTTATCAAACTGTTAGTGTTGTTATCTCTGTCAGTGCTGTTAGAATAAAGAGTATTTACAGTAACACTTTAGTGGAAAGGTCTGTTGACAAAGAAAAAGAATCAAAGCAAAATATAAGATAAACAGCTTTATTGGTGAAACGTCACTTGTAACAACACTCAAGCCCACTCATATTCCCAGTTCCTACAAGGCAGAAAAGAATATCCCAGCATTAATCCTAACATCACCTGTGGAAAAAGCCCCGAGTGTTTTTAAACTGTATTTGTCTTCAAATGTGCTAATTTATGTTTATTGCCTAATTATATTACGTGTACAACTGTACTACAAACCAGAGAACAAATATTCCTTTGATTTAATGTCACTTAGTTTGTATTTCTATCTCAATTTCATGAAATACTATATTTAATTAGATATGAAACATATGTATGTATGAAATTAAGAAAAAAAAAACAAAGCAAGTTTTGTTAGGAAATCTTACCAACTTTTCATCTGCTTGAAACATACTCCAAATCCGAACAGGTTGGTGTATCACAAGCATTATTACTTTAATATCTAGCTGCGAGAAGACAGCCATGCACCACACCAACCACAAAAAATCTTCTACATATTCATTTTAAGAATTTCTGTTTCTGTGTTCTTTTGTTCATTTCAACAAAATTCCTAAACCTTAGAACCTTACATGAAGGCAGCTCCTCTGCAGTGCAAAGACAAGCTAGGTTAACTTTTATTAGCAATAAATAGGTTATGTCTGACTGTTCCCAGGATAATGCTATTGTCTATAAATAGGAGAGCAGAGGAAGAAAGATGCTGTGTTTCTGGGCATAGAAAAAAAAGTGTTTAATAGAGAGCTTGTGGCACTTAGTTCATGGTTCTGTACAGGAAAGTTTGTTTGTATAGTATGTTACCTTTTTTCCTACACAGACCCTTAAGGAAATTTCTATTTTATGTTAGTTAATTATTGAAATACCTTTTGCTAACCTTCAGTTTCCTTTCTCTCAAACAGAGAGAATTCAAATTCTTCTCCATAAAAGAGATAATTGCCCAAAAGTTGCACTCTACTGAAATTACCGTTTGTACCAAAATTATTTACAGGAACACATGAACGAATTATTGGATGCTGCTGAGGAATGACAGTAATACACTCACTGAAAATTAAACTGCTCAAAGAAATGGACTCCATGCTCCACTCCTGGAACTGTTCATCCTCCAGCTTAAATGAACAAAGCTTTATTCAGATTGATTTAGCCATGACTTGGTCTCCAAATTCAGTCTAAAGGATTATGCATATGGATCACTGTAAGGGGCCAATTTTTTGTAACTGTGCCAGTGATGGTAAAATAGAATAAAAGTCCTAATGTAAATAGCTATAAATAATTGAAGGGAATAAAGCTGAGGCCTTGAAAGATCGGAGGTGCTTAATTACATAGTGAAATTTGATACCATTTACAGTAAAACCTTAGTCTATACCATGTAAATGGAAAAGTGTCCCATCCTGGAAACCTCTATTGCAAATATTTGATGTTGTTGACTACACTAGATGGCAATGCTTTGCCAATGGTCTTCTCTTCTTCAGAAGACGATAAAACGGGATTATGGTGGAATTGCCATCAGTGTTCCCTATCCTATTTTTAACTCACTCAGGCCTTTGGTTTCTAGTGCTGTCTAGCACATTTCATAAGTTTCCCCTTCATGCTTAAAGTGTACTTAAAAGCAAAATCTGCTTGTAAACAACGCTACTAAGGTGACCTGCAGGGCCACCAAACCCCAGTAGTTGGGCATGGGCAGATTTTTACCATCACTGAACAACTCAGTGTGCTGAAAGTGTGAACTTCGCTGGAATGCCTGATTATCTTATCCTTAAGGTCCATCACCACCATCATCATCATCATGTCTGATGTCCTATCACAACAAAAAAATGGGCTGAAAAGGCATCACAACTATTTCCCCCCACAACAAGTGTATAGGGCATTTTCTGTCCCCTGTTTGATGGGCAGCCTCCTGGGTTTTCTTCCTATAGAAAATGCCCTTTCATGACAACACCCTGCATTGGCTCCCAGCTGCCATAGTCAATTCCTGGCAGAACAGTGAGAACTGGTCTCCTGGAAGTTAAGTATGCGAGGAGGGCACAGGCCAGTCAGGGCTTGGCAGCTATGACAGGGTTAAGTCTGGTTACTTCATGCTGGAGCTGGTAGGCTATGGAAATATTTCTTCTCTGTCATTGCCAGAGAGTGGAAAAAAAACAGACTGTAGGATCTAGCTTCCATCAATAGTGCCTCCATTGTCTTATTTATTTAGGGTTTGTTTTGGCGTTTTTAACACAGATGATCCTCCTGAACTGAATTTATCCCTGCAAAGGCTACAGCTTAGTCTTGAGAGACAATTTGTGGGATTGCGTGAGTCTTTCCTTGCACTGAAGAAAGTTATATATATCCTAAAGCACTTTGTCTTTGGGGGGTTACATGACTTGTACAGCTCATGAAGTGGATAAAGTTCAGATTTAACCCATGATGGCATTTTATTTTAAATTGTAGAGAGAGACCTTTTTATTGTGCTTTTATAAAATAAGCAGTTACTCTTCTGTGACATTTAAAAGGAAGCATGTGCGGGAAATCCTTCATTACATAGTGAATGACAAGGAAAAATTAGAGGCTATAGAGGGAACTAAATGGCCGCGTACCAGTTACCTATACAGAAATAGGTTTCTTCTTTTTATTGCCTAACCACTAAATAAAGGTTCATGTTAATGTGGTTACTTTCCTAGTAAAGCAGTTGGCCAGGTATTCAGGCTTAATGAGTCAGATTTTGTGTCAAAGAAGGGACATGATGTTGATGGGGGTACATAGGATGATAATACAAAAACCCTTGAGATACAGAACTGTGGCTGCTGAATTTTTTAGTTATTCCTGGAAAGGTAGGGACTGCAGGAGAATTTTTAAAGTGACATGACATTTTAAAGCAAGATACAGCATAGAGATGTATGAAGATTTTCACTCGGTCTAAGCCACCTAGAGCACTTTATCTTTGGAAACAAGAAGAGGGAGAACCACTAAATGAATTGTCTGCACCTGAATGTGTGTCAGTATGGATACATATTTTTTCTTGAAATAGGTACTACAGATGTTTAAAAGAGTTTTAAAATTATTTGTTTATCAAGTAAAAGTATTGTTCTAATTCCTTCAAATATGGAAACCATAAGATTAGTTGGTAGATAGTGGACCAACTTCTGTCAGTGTCAGAATAATGACAATTAAGCATTGGCAGAACATCAGCTAAAAGAGGATAGACTTTTCTCACCATTATTGTTTTCCCTTACTTTTTTTAAAATTGTAAAAAAAAGAATATTTCTGCGTGTTAGTGTGAGTAAAGATAGAATGTTTTTAACACTTTCATAGTCAAATACAACAATGGAATTTTTACAAGCAAGATTGGGATTAAAAAAGCAAATCACAAATATTTTTCATGTGTCTGTTTTATTGTATATACGCTTTTTCCTTCTTTATTATGTATAAACTTTTACAGGCAGTTCAACAGCAGAGGTGTTATAGAATGTCTTATATGCTAGCAGTAGACAACATTAAATAATTGATATCTCCAAAATTAATGTTTGAACAACTACCTTTGTGATGAAAATCATCTTTACTTGTAAATGATTCGTAGTTCAGCACAGGCTATTAAAGATGAACATGTTGCAGAAAGCTAGGAAATAAAGGGTTGGCTTTATTTTGCTGTAACTTTCTGAAACTGGGACAAACAAGCTTGGCATTCAGGCATTTGGAACTGAGCAGTCTCCAGCTGCTTTCATGACGTAGGAAACTTGCCACCCAATTACAAAAGCATGGATAATGCCTCAGTGATTGTCCTGGAGTTCTCCTCTGGCTCTGCAAATGGAACTTGAAGTATGGCTGGCAATGAACAGTAATAATTCTCTGGCTGGATGCTTTTAGAGAGCACAGCAAAGTTTTAAACTCATAATTTCATTTTATTTCCTGAGAACATGCACAGTGTGAAAGTGTCTCCTTGATGTGAAGGTTAGCCAGTTATATTCAACTTAATTTAAACATACTAAGCTGTTGGATGCATTAAGTCCAGAATGGCTCTCCATGACTTCATCATATGTGATGCAAATCATGATCTTTAAAAATTATCTATTCTGCATCTCTTTCCCCTTGTGTACAAACTCAGTTCTTTGTTTGCCTTTAGAAGGAGATGATGCAATCTCTCAGGGCCTGGCAGAGCAGGCTGCTCAGCAGGGGAAAGCACGCCATGAGCCAAGGCAGGGCCAGTGTCCTCAATGACACCACCACCACCACCGTTTGTTCTGACCACACACATCAACTCATTACAGTCCCTGTTTACACGCTCAACCTGCTGTGACAACCTTCCCCACTCACCTTTCATACACACACACATGCAAACATACAAATCCTTCTGTTTCACTGAAACTGTTGTCATCTACGTGTACATGTAAATGTATGTAGACATATACCTCTCTGTCTGTGACTGAAGAAGAAGAGCAGAGGAGGTACAGTGATGGAAACCAGGAATTGGACAAGAGTCTGGACCGCCAGTCAGGTTCGCAGTGATGGGGCAACTCAAAGGTCAACTCAGCAAGGCGAGGTCGGGTCTGGGCACTGGTGCTTCAGCATTGCTCTGGCAAGAGCCTGAGTGCAGCACAGCACAGCCTCCAGCCCAAGGGGAAGCCAATCCATGAGTGGATGCCCTGGGGAGGCTTCTCACAGCCCTTTCTCATAACTGGGTTATGACCCTATGAAGTGTGTTCAAATATATGCGCGAAATACAGAGATGCAGTTTAAGAACAGCAGAAGGTACTTATAAAGGGTTTCCCACTATCTGTGGTAAGCAACAATCTTTAATATGGCAGGAATCAGACCAGCTCCATGTGTCTGAGCAATTCACCCTAAGCTTCTTAACAGAAAACGTAGCATAGTAGTCATTTGCTGATGGCTGCATTATTGAAGTGTGTTGAGTCCTTGACCTCCTAATTGAGATTTTATATATGTAAATGTTATCAGTCAAATAGGTTTTGAGGTTTAAGAGAGGATGTATTTATAGTTTATTTAATATTAATATTAATACAATCTTTTGAACTTTGAAATATCTTAATAAAACAAAATCGAATAATGTAGCTGAAATCAGGTGAATTTTACCAAATTTTCCAGTTTATACAAAATATTCTGTATACAACCCAGTTATGAAAACAATACTTACTTGACTGCTTTCCAAGTAATCTGCAGCCATATGTTAAAAACATAATTAATGCTTTTAGGACTATCTTCAGTGTCTATATTATTGATACTTTGTTGTTGTTTAGTTTGCTACTTAGGAGTATACCAAGTTTATTTAGTATACTAGTTTGCTACTTAGATACTTAGTATTATTTATTCTAGGAATTACACTTAGTTTCTCATATGCTTTCATGCAGTATAATTATTTGTTTATTCTTCAAAGTATACATATATATACTTTGTAGTATATATAGAACTTATTGAACTATATATAGAACACCATGAAAGTAACATGTTTAAAACCCTCAATATTCCTATTCTGTGATACTCATTCTTACTGAGTATATAAAATGATGGAAAGAATATGATTATGTTTAGATAATAACTAGTTCTTTGGAGAGAGAGAACTTTCTTCTGAAAACCCATGTGGCCAATGTTGTTCTACATCTACATCATGAATTAGGATAAAAGTAAAAGTTAACCAAAGCAGAGGAAAAAAAATTGTTCATATGTAATTGACATTAATGATAAAATAAATAGAATTTTTTAGTTACATAACATCTGAACATTATCTTAGACTTTTCCTGGAATTATAATTCTCCTAACTGTCTCATCAGACTAACCAGAAAATATCTGTAATCTTAATTTTGGTGAGACCTCTTGTGGAGTTTCCCTCACTGGAGATATTCAAGAACCATCTGGGTGCAATCCTGTGCCATCTGCTCTGGGATGACCTTGCTTGAGCAGGGGGATCGGACTAGATGATCCACTGTAGTCCCTTCCAACTTTACCCACTCTGTGATTTTGTAGTTCTTAACTACGAAATTTTTCAAAAAGCAGTTTTGTGATTTTGCAGTGCACAGGTGCTAACCTTGGGTAGGACAGGGTCCAGTATGGTAGCAGGCGCAGTATTTTGTTATCAAATTGGTTACGGTATTTACTTAACAAACTCATTTTCCTGTGAGGTAAAATGGAGATTAGAAAGCAAGTGGCTCTGTGAGCAGTAGAATTTCTGAAGCACGTTTCACTGTGGATTTGTGTGCTGTGTTTGCAATATCCAGTGACTGTGAGCCCCCATCAAACTTCTCCCATGACGGAGATGTGCCTGACTGACTGCTGCCTTGTGCAGTTCTTTGTTAGCATAGCTATACACAATTCCTGCCCTTCCGTAAGAGTTGGTACTTACCAGGCCTGTCTTCTGTGCCCAGGCAGACATTTTGATGACACTTCTAATAAATTAACTTATCCTTATCCCTTATCCTGCAGACTTCTGTCAAGTGTTGTTCAAATAGGCCAGGGAAGGTAGAAGTTAATCGGGAGACAAAACTGTCAGACTGACAGGCAGTGACACACATGGAAGCGACAGAATTACTTACAGCTCCTTTCCTTAGGAGCCTAAAAAGAAGGCAGTATTTTTGCAAAGATTAATCCAGTCTTTGACAGATGTTCTATCAAGAGGCTGATGTAACACATCAGCATTTGCTGTGGGATGGGAACAGATGTGAAACATAAGGACAAAGTGGAAGACATAATTGAAACATTAAGTGAAAGAAACCTGACCAAGAACCTCAGTGTGCCTGTCATGCACAGGGCACAGGAGATGGGGGGGTTACATTAACTGCACTTGGCATGGCCAGTGGAGGAGGAAGTACCAAGACTTCATGGAAAGCATACATAACAGAAGCATATTCATAGTACCTGGTAAGCAGAAGTCTGTTAACAATATAATCTTTTCTCTCTCACTTTCTTTCTCTTTTTTTTTACTTATTCTTCTGACAGAAGGGCTCATGAGCTCTTGGAACTGGGGTCTGCTTGATTTCATTACTTCTTTTTTTATGAACTTGTTCAGTATTAGCGCTTCTTGTTTACTTCTAATAATAATTTTCTGTATAGCAGCTCTGAAGGGAGAGAGAAGCACATCTTTGGATATTGTTATTTCCCCCCATTTTGTGATAATGAGCGAGTGCCAGCCCTGTGTCTCCTCTACTAAAGAATAAGAATACTGATGTAACTTTCTCATTTTACCTGAAATTAAGTTTTAGGGGAAGCTTTTGAAAGGTGTTTTGAAATCTGGTAGGGAGAAGTTTATTTGATTTCTAATAGAACATTTTGAAAAAAGTCAGTAGGTTTCTTTGTGGCAGGAAGCAGGACAACAAACATGTCAGGAGCTGCAAACATTTAAAGTTGCCTGAACATCAGCTTCTGTGTAATCTGGGTAATATAAGCCACTCCTTCCTGATAGAAGGTATTTGTGTATGAATCCCCAAATCTTCTATTATTTATTGTTGGCTACAAGGGCAGGAAGCTCACTGGGATGCCAGTTGAAGGACAGTATCTGGAGCAGCTGATGATTCGTTTTACCCTAGCACAGACTAGCCTCCAGTGGCACCACTTGTTCCCTTTCCCAATGGAGTCATATTTTGTACCAATTCAAACAAAAAGATAAGAGCTAACAGCAAATTGGTGATTTTCAATGATGTTTCTCTCTATTTTTTAGACATAAATCAAATCAAACACCTTACACTATGAGTTACTAAAGCATCAACACCATATGTACTGGCATGCTTTCTGCAAACTCTGAAGGAAAGAAACATGTAGATATTGTGTTAGGACTGCCATTCATTATAAAGTCTCAAAGTTGTTTTGCTCTAAGCTGTTACATGGGGTAAAATTCTGTCCATGAGAGAGATCTTTGTCATCTGCCCATCATTGTTCACACAGCTGAGGGTTATTGGGGGACAGTTTATGAGCAAGCTCCAGAGTAAGAGGTTTTTATGTGCTGAGACTCACCATCAGGACCATGCAATAGCCAGCTTCGTGTTAAAGCTCTGTCCTTTCTACTAAGCCCACATTTATGGGATAGCAGGAAACAACTTGCTCATTTGGCACAAGGCAATGTAAGGCAAAGCTTGGGAAACCTTTGCAGGAAATGAACTGTATCTAATCCAGTTTGATATAGTAGGCAGCGTATTATTAAGCCAAATTACCACGTTTATCCCTTTTTTCTTTGCACCCTTGTCCCTGAGGCCAGTACTCTTCCCTCCTCCGGGCAAGCTGTGGAGGGTTTTATAATTGGAAGGATCAGTAAGCCCTCCTGCTGTCCCCTCCCCTCTTCCACCCATGGTGTCTCTCAAGTTCATGCTTGTACTTACTGCTAAGATGCAGCACTCCATTAAAACCCAAATCACTAAAATAATGAACTGTAAAAACTTGCCAGGGGCAAAGTGTGTTTTGTTAAGATACCAGAAAAGATCCATAGACCAAGTCCACAGGGGCTGGTCTTTGCTTTTACTCCTGTCAAATGAAAAAGGAAATAAACAGAAAAGCACAGCTACTAGGAGGCGTTCCTGATTTTATTTTGAGACTTCTTGAATTTTCAGCATTGAATCCACTTTTCCTTTTTGCCCAGTTCTGGTTTATTTTTTGATTGTTTTTTTTTCTGTCATTTTTCTATCATCTCCTGTCATGTTTCTTCTTCCTTACTTTTCAGATGATTCTGGTCAGCTGAAATCGAACTGGCTCCCTGTCAGGCCAGCTCAAGGATTTGCAATTTATTTTTGCCTGTAACCTGTTGAAAAAGGACTGGAGATTCCTTTTCTGCCAACAGAGAAATCCATTAGTGACACAAAAGCAGCAGCTGCATCACGGCAGGGATGCACAATAGTTGTATACATCACTTACTCTTTATCTGGTATGAGGCATTAGGCTACCTGAGAAAAAAAGGAGTTCATATAGTGCTTAAATTCATCTGCTTTCTATTTTAACTCTTGAATGACATTTCTTATCCCACAAAACCTTCTAGAAAAATGATTTAAAAACAAACAGAAAATTGTACAGCTAAGGACATACTCCTTAGCTCAGTGCTACATTGCTTCTGTTTTAAAGCTGTATAACCTTTCCAGAAGGTGTAGTAACACAGTGGTGATTTAGGCGGCTTCTCGTGACACTTTTAAAATCTGAAATTCACTTAGGCTGACTTGGCTGAGAATTCAGGTTATAGTCCAAAGCCATAATGGTCTTATTCATGCAGAAAAAGTAGCAGCAGCCAATGTATTCATAAGTTCTTTTCTTGTCTTCCACTTGTTATATTGCAGCCAGAAACACTGCAAATAAAAATGGTTGTGTTGTGTTTCACTTTTCTTTTAAAGGAGAGAAAACTAATAAAAATAAAACCTGTAAGATTCATAAGTGGATTACAGCCAAGAAATCTGAAGAATGCTGTGGTCATTTCTTAAGCCTTCTTTATTCTTTTATGCAGCATCACACTGACCTTTGTCAGGATTCTCCCTTTTAAGACGGGTTTTTTTCGATCTGCTAGCCTTCTTTAGTCTTTGCCAAGTGCTTGTAGTGATGGGGTTTCAAACATCCTTTCCAATGATGGAATTTCATATATGCTTTTCCTTTGCTTTTACTCCTTACAGAAAAAGTACTTTCTGCCCTGGTAACCTGGTAACATCAGCAGTGCATGCAGTGCGGTATGTTGAACTAATTACCAATTAAATAATAGGGAAGGCCAAGATCTAACAGAAAATTGTGCACAGTTCATTAACTGCATTTCACAGAACCAAAAGCATGCCACGCCATTTTTAAAAACAGGCTTAAGGAATGAACAGTTTCTTTCCTTAATAATGAATAGCTGCAATATAGAGCAGAAAGGAAAGATATGCAGATTAGCAGTTCCTGGGATTTTCATTTCTTCCCCCTCACTCAGATAGATATCTGTGCAATTCAGAAATTTCTGTGAATTAGTTTATCTTCTCCATGAGATGAATGGCTTTAAAAAAAGACATGGAGAGTCTCAGAGATAATCGGTATCTTAGTGTAAGTATCCATTCTCTGAAGTTCAGTTACAATAAACTGGGAAATAAGATGATTGAGGAAAGCGCTGCAGATGCCTTTCAGGCAGATTTTAAAATATCTGAGTGGCTTCACAGAAATTTCATGAGAATAATGGAAGTATTAGAAAGCATGCCTTATGGTAAGGGGTGAATACCATAGAATACTTAACTTACAAAGATTCAGCTAATACCTACAAGCAATGGTAAAGTATGGTAAGAGGAAGCTTTTGTTTAGTAAACAAAGGTGCGAAAAGGCTGGTTCTTGGTGCTACTGGTTCCTGGTGCTAGATAGATTTGGACAAGAAGTGTGCATGTGTTCATCTGAATGTTCCTGAAATTAGGCAAAAATGGCCAAAAAGGAAAAAATTAGACATAAGAAGGGAATTATGTTTGGGAAAGGAGTGGATGTGTTGAAGATCTGAATGAGCAGCATTTCATCTAGAGCAATGTGATTTAAACTGTCAGCGCTAAATGCATTTGATGGGAATGAGTAAAATGCTTAGGAAATAAAAAGGAAAGGAGAGAGCACCCAAAATATTTGAAAAATTTTATTTTTTATAATAGATCTAGAAGTCAGTCTTGAAAATCTTTGCCTGTAACATTTGAAGTATCAAGATGAAAGTTTCTCAAAATAAGATCTTTGACATATGGTCTGTTGCATAAACTTAAGCTATACCATGAAGCTTGTTTTTAAGCAGTGACATCTAGCCATAATACATTGAGATCTATTTTTAATCTTGCTGCTGCTGAAATGATGAGTGACTGTTGGTTATGAACATCATCTTCTTGCAGGTAGTTTATGCAAATGGAACATCTTTCAGCGTAATTCAAAACCTGGTATCATCTCCATACCCTTTGTTATTGATGTGACTATTATCAAGAATGCTTTTTTTTACAATCAGTTCTTTCTGTATTTTTGATCTCTTGATCACAGCTTGCTTTGCAGTTTCCTCAGCTGTTTGTAGTATTCCAACATGAAGTAAGTTGGAGGTTTTTTGCTTCTTAGGAGCAATAAAGGTTGCTTGTCATTAAAAAATTATCTACTTTGAATGTCACTGGAGCCTGGCAGTTTAATTTGTGAACTCGCAGTGGCCTTTGCTGAAAGCATTAAAAGGAGGTGCTGTAAAATGATATTGGGAACAGGTAACAAGGGTTCTCAGTCTGGAAACATAGGATTCCACTTCAGGGAAATACTGTGCCAGAACATCATCATCTGCCTTCTGTCTGCAGTTCTTAAAAGGCAGTGAGAGCTCTGAGGTAGGTCAGTGAGTTTCAGCCAGCTGCCTTAGTGCTGAATGTGGTACTTTATGCTTGGCAAGAAAGTATTTAGGAGATACTGAAGACCTCAAGAACTGGAAACATCACTTTATTCTTTTCTAAAACTTCACCATACATCCTGTCTAAATCACTCCAGAATAAATGTCCAACTTTTTTGGTTTTATTATGCCTCTTTCTAGAATATTAAAGGATCCTTTCGTCTCTGGTGTTTTCAACCCGTACCTATGTCCTGTAGCCAGGATATTCCCCAGTCAACTCCTTGGTATGCCAGACAGGTTGGAACAAGGAAAGGTCTTGCCATAAGGCATTTTCTGCACTCGTTTTGTATATATGTGTTATTTTTCATCTCTCCATGCTCTTTTTTTTTTTCAGTCTCTTTAAATAAATATCATCCAGCATCATAATTATTTACAATGTTCCAATATGAGTCATGCTAATTCCAAGCAAAATTGATTATTTCTAACAAGCAAATTCACATGATAATTTTACTTCTTAGTCATTAAATCCCCAAGGGTCAAGCAGTTTTTTTAGCCACAGCATTGTCCTGCTTGTTCACTGTATCCCCTAGATACTTTTCAGAATTGCTGTTGTCCAGAACGCGCCCTTTCTGGTTTAGTTCTCTCGCTTCTCAGAATTTAAAAAAAATTGATTATTGTGTTTTTACATTTTATTTTAACTAAGTGGTTTAAAGAAAATTTATGAGACATTGGATGAGTCATATTTATTTCAGAAAATAATGGAGTCCAAGACATCTTGGTCACTTAAAACTATCATCTGACCATTTCTCTCTGTATTTGATTTAAATGCATTTGGTTGTGATTGTAGGTTCACGCTATTTGCAGGATAAATCCAAATTGCTAAAGGCATGCCTTTTTATTAAAAGCGCTAATGATGTATTAGAAAAAATAATCTTTAGATGTGCCATGAAGCATAACATAGTGGTGGTAAAAAAGTATGAGCAATTAATGAAATAATCTTAGCCATTATATATTATAGACACAGCACTGTACTATTTTGTGTACAGTAATCTTGTCCAGTAGTGACTGGTTTCTTCAAACTGTATACTGCAAGACAGAGGAAGGTCAATGGTAAGCAAAGGAATGAAATTCTGCTTTGTTTTTTCTCCTCAGTCTAATCACTTCTTTTCTGATATGACAAGTATAAAGTCACAGAATTTACTGGAAGATTATAGCAGGGTGCCTTAAATAACCTCCTCAACTGTAATCTCAAGTGTCAAATATGATAGCAAAGATTAAGAGAGTTTTTGTCTAAATCAGAAAATCCATTCTTGACCATGTTACAGTAGTCACAGGCAAAGGGGAGTTTGCCCATGTAAAAGAGGAAAAAATTAGCATTTATTCAATTCTCATATGCAACAAAGAGGTAAATATATGTTATTTCTCAATTTATTGCTGATGCTTGGAATGTCATTTGCTCTCTTCCATCCACAGTAAATATCCATAGAGTTCAGCTTATAAACAATTGAGTAGTCTGCTTATACCACCAAGCAAATATGCACTGCAGTGTGTCATGGTTTGAGATTGCCCCCCTGGGAGCCGGGGGGCCTGGAGGTGATTGGGGGCCAGGGCAGTTTTCCCTGGAGGGCCAATCACTGCTCATCTTGTTCGCTCCTGCTGAAAAATCATATATACACAACCGGCAGAAGTTGTTGGCAATCGGTCTGTCTGTCTGCTGTGTGGGTGTGGGTGTGAGAAGGTCAGGGGTGGCAGGGCCTCCTTCTTCCCTCTCTGTGGCCCCACAACTCTGCCTTAAGCCAGGGTTGGAGGCAGCATTGGAGTGAGTGTGTTTGTTGTGAGAAAAGAGATTCACAGCATAAGGTAAGCGGGAGAGAGGGAGGCAGACCTTGCAACCAAGCCCTCTTTCCCCCCCCCCTTTTTGCAACTAGGCTGTGGAGGGGGCTTCTCCTTTCCCTCTCACTTCAAAGTGGAGGGGAGGTTCAGCATTGGAGCCAAAGTGGATGGGCTGAATACAGCTCGGTGCCAGGGAGATAACCCCAGGCAAAACTGGAGACGGACCCAGAGAGAGGCCCGGAGGATGTCCTTGCAGTGATTTAAATGCAGGACAGCCAAAATCATGGAGGAGGAATGAGCATTCCAAGACGCGTACGTTTGATAAGCTGACTGGACTACAGCAGCACAGAACCGAGGTATGAGAGAGAGAATCACACAGCAGAGATGGCACGGAACCAAGGAGAAAGGACTCAGAGCTATCTTCTTGGACTTCATGAGGAAGAAAGGACTTCAGCAAACAGCTGGAGGTTGGTGGGGGGAGTGAATCAGGTTCCCTGAACACTCCCATGAGAGAGAGACTGGTTACCTATCAACCTGAAGGGTTTTTCCTGGACTGAAATTGAAAGAGAAGCTTAAAAGGACTGATAAAAGTGTGTAATATTATATATATAGTTGCTTTTAGCTTGTACAGTATATTTATTTGCGTAAAATAAATGTATATACTTCCCCTTTTCCCCTATAGAGTCCTCTTGCCTGCAAGTTTCTCTTTGGTATTGAGATAAATTGTGGGAAGGGGTGGGGGAAGCCTGGAAATTGGATTTTGGATTTTTGTGGTTGCTCGAACCACCACACAGTGCTATAATATAGGGAAAAGCAGGAAGGAAGCTTCATTGTTAGGGTAGGTCTTAAAGCTGTCTGTTATGTGCTCTGTTAGGGGATCTGGTGCTTCCTAGAGTGAAGGTTGCTGCATGTCTTCTCAAACTTGTCTCCATGAAAATCTCATAACAATTTACTCCCATAGAAAACCTCTCTAACATTTTGCTTTCAACATTTTTTATGTTCTGGTATCTGATCTTAATTCTACTCTAAGAAAATGTAAAGCTGGAGTTAAATTTTAAAAGGAGCTTTGAAATGCACATGTCAAAAGGATCACACAGAATTTATTCCTGATTCCTGGTCTTGAGGTCCTAAACCATCATGTTATTTCCTTTGTTCCACTGTGCTTCTGCCTAAATCCTTCAGTCCCCATATGCCATGCTGACAAAGAGCTGTATGCTTCTGTCTTTCCTTGTCATCATATTTTGGCTGAAGAGTCCAAAGAATTATCTGTTTGGATCGTTCTAAGTTTAGACTTTAGATCCTGTGACAGATCACAAATACTGACATTTTAGCTCTTGAAAATTGCCCATGCATTTCCATGCTTACTATAAACAGATAGTCAGATTGCAGCATTAAAAGTACCAAACCAAACAGTAATTTAAGATGCCGTCTTTAACATAATACTGACTTATTGTCAAATTTCACAGTCCTAGAAAAAGAATTTTCTGTTATACCATCGACACAGAAGCTCTCTGTGCTGTGACTAGACCAACTCTGTGTTAATTGGAAGGAAAAGGTGATATATAAAACTGCAGTGCAAAATGCCCTTTTGAGTGAAAAGTAAAAGTGAAAAGTTTCATTGTGTATATCAAATATTTTGTGGTCATTGTCCCATTAAAATTTTTTTTCTCATATTGTTGGTCCTGTAATGCAAATTATAAGATTTTCTTATCAAAAGGAGACCCCCCCCAAAGTTCTCAGAATGTTGCAGAACAAATGTTGTACATTTAAAACGTGATTTATTTGTAACATTTTGAGAAATAGAAAGATTAGATGACCAAATTTGTGTTGCCATAATTATTCATTTGACAGATGCACTAGCAGACCACAGAATGTGATATATGGGAGTTTTTGGTAGCTACAAATATTGTTATACATCACATTGCCTTTTTAAATGTACTAACACATGCTTGTATCTCCATCTGTATAAAAGCACAGAGATGCCAATGAAGATAGTGATGCTATTTCAATTTCTGATATTGGTTACTGTGAGTAACATTTTGTCTGTTCTTCTCTTGTCATTTCAGCTGTAAATCAAGGGTGTAATTTTATCAAATTTTTTTTCCAGATAAATTGAACATGAAAAGTACCTTACATGCCTCTCCAGTTAAATTATTTTAATTAAGAAAGGTTGAGCACTTTGGGGAAAAGGTCAAGAAAGAAGGACAAAGGGAGGCATGATAGAAAGTATGTGTAAAAGTTAATAGATTAAAGCATCTATAATTGATTTTCTTGAAAGACATTAATGTGTGCATGCTTCTAATTTGTAGATGCACTAGCATGTCACCTAAGATATTAGAATATGTGCTGATTACTTGGCTTTTACTGGGTAGAACAATATCTGCAGGTCATGATGTTCTTTCCCTTTTCTTAGGTAATGAGTATATTGCCCTTCAATTGTAGTACCAGACAATGAAAAACAGAACAGTTAATACTGTGTGAGTACTTAACAGTACAATTTAAATGAGCAACCTTGTTTATTGAATACTTTTGGTCATATATAACCCTCAAATAAACCTAATAAAATTTAAAAAATAAAATAATAATAATTCTATTATTTTATCCAGAAGTTTAAAATCAAGAATTAGGACGTATTTCTCTTTGCCCAAAGACAAAAACTTTTGGACATATTAGAGGAAATTAATACATTTTAGTACGTTTTCACAATCTGTCTAAGTTTTACTAAGCAAAGACTCATATGAACATTGTATGTTTGAACTCTCTTTAGTGTTGAAAAGCAGTAGTAGAAAACACAGAACCCCAACACTACTACATACTAAATGTCATACTTTCACATTAGAGGTATTAAAACAGGTACCCTGTTTTGAAATTATTATCTTTTTCAGATGTAATTTACTGCAGTTTTCATTATACCTTTTTTGTCAAGAGCTCCTAAACCAGGAAAGCACCTGTGTTACAGACAATGTGTTCCTTGGTGTGACTGCTTCGGGTCTATGTCAGAAATGCAGTAAATACAGGACCTGTAGGGAGTTAACAGAGTCTGTGGGGTCTCTGTTCCATTGCTTGGAAGAACGTGGAGTTGCTGCAAGATGTTACTACGGCATTGCTTTGCAGTCAATGCTTTCTAAATGAGAAGGTTATTTTGATTTCTATGGCTCATTGCCATAATAAAATAGCATCTGTGAAAGAATGCACTCATATGTTATGTTCAACAGAATAGTTATCAACTAAAATATTTTTAACATTTGAACTTAGTCTATTAGGATGGAGTTACTAATGCAACTTTGATAACTAAAGGCACATGTCTGTTTTTGTGGCTGACTTGCCTAAGCTGTATTTATCTACGTACCAGAATGTATCTTTTGACATGAAAATGTGAAACTTGGAACAAGATCCCTAAAATGCAGTTTTCTAGGCTTCATTCCTGCAAATTAGTGAGTTTCTGCTGTGATTTTGCTGTATGTGTTCTTTCTATAGTTAAATATCTGCAGGTGCTTCAGTAGATCAGGCCTTTGGCTCTCAAATACCTGTTTGGCTTTTTATTTATTTCTTTTCTCCTTGATTTTTAAGCATGAAAAGAAAAAAGAATGTTTTGGATGTATAAAATCAAGTGATTCTGTCTTTTGGTTTTATTTATAAATCTGTTAAGTGCTTATAAGTGATCTTAAATAGTTCTCTGGATTCAGTCATTAAACTGATTAGTCATAGATTTTGTAATATAATTCTCATACTTTACTTTCTGTACAGACATTATTGTATTACAGAGGTAAAATACTGGCATTTTCAAAAATAAAACACACACTCATGGAGCTAACACTGCACATCATTGTAGGAATTCAGCATCAGATGCATTTCACTGAACTTCTTGATTGTTTTTGTTGGGGATTGCCATACCTGGTTGCCTCGGAGAGGTGAGCCTTCAGCTCACTTGTGCCTGCAGTGATGCTCAGCAGCTCCCACAGTTCATGCACACATCTGTTAATGGCTGGCCACCTACATCAGCAGCCAGCCAGCCACAGCAGTCACAAAGAGGAGCAGCCCCAACAGCCTCATCCTGTCTAGCTGGTCGGGATGAAAGCCTGTTAGTGGAAAGCACGTGTGGATACTTAAGTGTGGACCCCTGCCAGAGCTGGCCTTAGGCCCTTAGCCTGACCTGACCTGGCCCTGGATCCCCAGGTGTCCCAGCTGCTGCCAACAGCAGCACCACTACCTGATCCCAAGCCTCTTACTGCTGGCTAGTCCTAGGCTGCTGGCACATGCTCTGCACCTACACCGTACATACCTACGGCAGCTTCCACAGCTTCCCTGTTGGCTCATGGTCTCATCCTAGTGGTGGCATTTGCACCTCCATACACACATATGCACACAGAATAGGGACTCCTTCAGCCAGGAAATTAATCAGAGATGGAATTTAATAAGAAAACAGAACATTTTGATGATCAGACCAGACAACTGTAGTGACCACACACTCAACAATTTGCAACCAGGCCCTCTTATCCCCTTTACCTGTCCATCTTCCCACCTATTTTCCTCCTTAATGCACCTTGATTTAATTTAAGTGCAATCATGAGATCAATATTCTTTCTTAGTAGCATGGGAAAATGTGATTGCTTGTGTCTGTCCCGCGTTGTGGTTTTGGCACAGGGGTTTATTTGAATGCTGTTCTGGTGGTACGCGTCCTTGTGTCCCCCCTTGCTGACTAAGTAAAGAGAGATTTCTGTAGATGCTGTGGGCTTCTGAATCTCTACTGGGGTTGATAGAGAACATATGTATGAAAAGTATCAATTGACAATTAGCAGGCAAGAAACTAAACTTTCAAAAGAAATGGTTGTTTTTCTCCCCCCCCCCCCGCAAATCTGAAGACTACAGAAACAGTACTTTAATTGTGTATAATGAAAACAATACAATGAAACCATCATTTGTCTTTTAAAATCTTCAGAATACAACTAAGTCTACCTCTGTCATGGTTTGAGTATCCTTGAAAAGCAGTCTTTAAAATACAGAGGATCTTTGAAATGAAAACTATATAAAATGCCGATGTGTCTCACCAACAGCTATTCTGAAATCTATAAGCTTAAAACCAAAAGCCACAAATAATGTATTATTCCAAAATCCACCAGTGAATTCTAGTAAACATTTAGTTGATTTTCCTTTTTTTCTCCTTTTTGCAGCTGCTAGTCTGATTTGAACTGTTTATTCACAGGATGAAAGAGATGTTTTTAAGCATTCTCAACAGTTCCAAGTGATTGATGTAAATTTAAAAAAAGCTAGTCTGATTTAAAGAGAGTTGCTAGGAAACATGCAGTTTGAAGATGAAATCTCCCACTGAGCTTGTCTTTGGCTGTACAATAGGAAGTAAGTTATAGGCTATACAGACTTACAGATTATATAGATAAACTGTTAGATTTTCATGTATATAAATACATCTGTTGTCAACTTATTGCATACACAATTCATTCCCAGGTCTTCATTTACTGATGAATAACAAGGTATTACTGAGTTCAAGAAAATGTGAAAATCAGATAGAAAATGCCAAGAACATAATAAAGATTTTCATACAGTCTCATTTCATTTTTCTGAAATATAAAATGATTTTTTTCTTATAAATGGTCCTTTTTTCAAAATAAAATTCCAAGATGATGTTCTGAGTAGTCTGATTTTTTTTTTTTACAAACTTTAAACAAATTTAAAGCTCCAAAAATAATAGCAAATATGCACTTAATTTTACTGGAGAAGTTAATGGATTTTGTCCCTTCAAAGCTGTTGGACGAAGTAACCTAAAAATCGGCGTTATTATGAAAGGATGCCCAGTTTCAATAGTGGATGTGTATTCGTATTTATGGCTGATTTTTTTTCATGTTTGTTTTAGACGCTTGGGTGTGTTTGATTATCGTAAAGTGAAACTCCTTCAGCTTTAAGACACAAGCAGAAGCTACTTGTATGTATAGAAACAGAGTAGGGTGCTGTTCTGTGTGATGCTCAGTACATGGCAGGAGGTTTATTGATTTTTGTTTGCTGAAATATTTTACCAGGTAATGCAGCAAAGCCTTACAACATGCTTTCAGAAAACTGAGTAATGCCTGTGAGTTATGGCAGTAACTGCTTATTTATTACTTCTTATTTATTACATTTGAAGAAGAACAACCAGTCGCTGATAGAGCAAATGGTGTGAAAAGGGACCTGGAGCACTGGCTGCCTGACCCTTTGCTGCTGACATGATGATTAAAGACAGTATTTAAATACCACTAAACAACACTTCATGATCTGAAGGTATTTCAAAACAAAACTTATTTTGCAGTTCAGTGACTTAAAAAAAGTAACTAAACTGTATTAATAATTAATAGTAAAGCTGAGCTTGTTGAGCTTACCACAAATTAGAAGATGCCTATTTTTCCTAAAAAAATGTGTTTTTGATAGCATTACCAGATGACTCTTCATTGCAGAGTTGTTAATTAACTGCAAGATGAGATAGGTGTGTGACTGCTGTAAAACCCTTGTAGGGAAGAGAATTAATGTTAATTCATAATGAATCTGTGGATGCAAATAAAAGAAATAAGACATCTTATTAAATGCATGAACTATCTGGGAGGAAAAAATAACAGAAACACAAAAGAGAGTGAAATAATGAAAATGGGAAGCATAATATAGCAGGCAAGAAAAGTCCCATATGACTTCTTAATTGCCAAACAAAAAAGCCAAAGTGCCTACTGAGCAATGGACTGAAGAAGTTGCTGATTCCTGAGGTCTGAATTCTTTGATGTGTAAATATAAAGGCATAGGAGAGTTAAATTCACAGTGTGATGAACTACCAGCGTGTTGTCCTACTTGAAAAAATGGTGCATTACAAAATTGCCACAGAAAGCAAACATCTAACAGGTAGGCTGCCCATTGATATCCCTGGTACCTGCTGTTTCACATAACAATCTTCTGCAAATATATTTGATGGTTTTGTCTTTTGTTATAGGTGCTATATTTTCTGGCTTTGTAGAATAGGCACTATTTCTTTCAAGTGCAAAAGGCATGTCTAGCAAAGGAATTTATTGTCTTTTTGGTGCTTGAGTCTTGGAGAGAAGTCACAACTTCCAAAGAAGGAGGCAAGGAGGAGAAAAATAGGTAACTTAGCCAGAGTATGTTGTGGATCCTCACTTTGCCAGGGTGTTAGATCTTTTAATTCTCTCTCCTCATCGACATGAGGGTTAAAGTGCAAAAGAGGGTGCAAAGAATAAATTTACAAATATTTGTAAATGAACAGAAGTTTTTTACAGCACTCCAAAGTTAAGGTTACCTACTGAAACTTTGACCAAGCCCTGTAGTAACCCTGGAGTCCTCACAGGTTCACAGAATCAGTAGGATTGGAAGGAACCACGATAGGTTTTCTGGTCCAACCTCCCTGCTCAAGCAAGAGTCATCCTGGAGCACGTGGAACAGAATTACATCCAGATGGCTCTTGAATAGTTAAGCAATACAGGGCCCAGTATTGAACCTTGGGGGACACCATCAGTGACAAGCCTCCAGCTAGAGCCTGCGCCACTGATTGCAACCATCTGAAATCTGCTGTTTAGCCAGTTCTCAATCCACCTCACCATCCACTCATCCAGTCTGTACTTCCTGACTTTGCCTAGGAGGATATTGTGCAAGACAGTGTTGAAAGCCTTACTGAAGTCAAGGTAGACAATACTCACTGCTCTCCCCTCATCCATCCAGGTAATTATTTCATTGTAGAAGGCAATCAGATTGATCAAGCATGATTTACCTTTAGTGAATCCATGCTGACTACTCCTGATCACCATCTTGTCATCCATGTGGATAGAGATGACCTCCAGAATGAGGTGCTCTACCACTTTTCCAGAGATTGAGGTGAATCTGACTGGTTCCGTGGGGCCTCCTTCTAGCCCTTTTGAAGACCAGGGAGACATCTGCCTTCTTCCACTCCTCAGGCACCTCTCCAGATCACCACGACCTTTCAAAGATGTTTGGGAGCAGTGTCATCGTGGTGTCCACCAGCTCTCTCAGAGTGTCCTCTTGTTACCAGGGGCCCCCTTACATTTAGGAATGGGCCCACATCATCCTTTGTTTCCATTTTGTTAATGTTTGAAGAAGCCCTTCTTGTTTTCCTTGACATCCTTGTCCAGATTTAATTCCAGATGGAATTAAATTCTTCATCGCCTCCAAGATACTGTTTTTTCGTGTGTCCTAGTAATGTTTTCTAAGTAAAATTACAGAGCAGGTTGAATTGCCCAGTAGTGGTAAAATCACTTATTAATTTAACCTGTTTAAATGTATTAATGAACTGATTCTGGATTTGAGGGTTTTTTTATTTGTTTAGCACCTGCAACCAGTAGAAAAAAAGTGAATAATTGGCAGGGGGAGAAACTAGACTGCACTTTGCTCCAACTTCATGCTTCTTTGCTATGTTATTGCAGATTGTCCTTGAAATAGTAAATTCTGTTCAAAAAGAGTATCTTATATATGGGCTATCAAATTGATGTGCTTCTTAGCTGGATTTCATTCATATGAAATGGGGAGAGTAGCTATATTCTTTATAGAATGAAGTGGAAAATATTAGAAATACTAATGGTGATAGACTATTTGGGCCAGTGGACAGTATTGTGGGCAGTGGATTTGAAATTCCATTTCCACTTGAACAAATCTGTCAAAATCAAAAATTTTAATTTTAGAAATCACAAGGAAATGAAGTATTTCTACAAGCCTTTATGAGGGGAACTAAAGTCACTTTTGGACATGTAAGAGAGAGCCAGCGAACATCTAAAATTTTCTGTAGACACAGCAGTGCTGTAAGAGCAAGACTGGCTTGGAACTTTACTTACAGCAGTCTCAGAGAACTGAAACGAGATAAATCTGTGCAGTGTCGAGGAACTTGACTGTCATCACTTTTCCAGTAATAAAGAAAGCTAGTAAATTCCAGTGGCTAAAATTTTGGCTTCAAGTAAAGGGGTTGTGGGTGATGACTGAGAAGCCAGACTTTTGAATAAGATGTAGCGCCCTTTTTAATGGCACAGTTCAACCTAGAATGCTAAAACTTGTTGATTGATCACATTAGATTGCAAAGACCAAAATAGTAGAAAAGGACAAAGGGTGATACAATAAATAATATGCAATGTACATAATTACTTTTTTAAATTCAAAAGTTTCTTAATAATTCTAAGTACTGAGCAACTAATAAGATTTATGAGGGGTTACTTATCATAGCAAAAATACCAGCTCTGGCAAGAAAATAAAGTTAACGAACAACTGGATGCTTACAAAAATCACTAAAAGAGTGTGAAGTAAAACAAATACAAAACACTAATTAGGCTGAAGTATTGTGTTACTCCTAAAAGTCTTTGATTATAACTTGTCACTGTGTTAATTTACTAGTGAATTGTTGCAATTATATATATTCATGTTTTGAAAAAGGGTAGAGAACCACAGATTTCTTCTAGATTGTTGCATCTATTTATAGTCTAATCTGGATGGAATCTCTACCAATTCTAAATCTTGAATATCTATAATTATCATAATATGCCAGGAAGTGAAAATCATAACAAGCATCTTGATTTATCTCTCCTAGCTAAGTGTACCATGCCAGAGCTCTTAAACACCTTCCTCTGCTCCCTCTTTTCCTGTTCAGCATTAGGGGCTCCTGAGAGGAGCCCTGAGTGGATGTCGGGGGCAGACACAGTAATCACTCTGAAAGCCTCGTCAAGGGAGGTTCAGGGAAGATCTTGCCAGGGTAGATGTCTAGATTTACTGACAGAAGAAACTGCTAATTCTTGTGCTCCTTTATCTACCTACATCTCTTTTGCTTTCCCTCTCTGCCTTTCTTTCTGACTGCCCTTCTGGGTTGGTTTATTGTTTCCATCCTTCCCCACATCACTTACATGTCCCACATGACATCCCTCCCCTCTGTAATGTTGAGATCTATTTCTTTGTCTCCTCTTCACCCCTTCAACATTTCCCAGTGTTGCTCTGCTTTACCTTGTCTGTCCTTGTCCCTTGATTTCAAATCTGGCAGGTTATGTAGCCTGTTTGCACTGCCTTTGATTTTACAGTCTCTATTCAGCTGACTTTTATTGCCTGCTGTTTGTAATTTCTTTTTGTGTCTAAATATCTAAATGTGTAAATACTTTATGTCCTTGCAAAACCACGATGTCATCAGCATGTTTGGATTTAGCAGAGAAGTGATGGAAACACTACCTGTTTTCATAGCTGTAAAATAGCTGTCTTTTTCTCCTTAATGAATGCTGAAGTGCACTGAAAACCTGAAGAAAGCCACACACAATATGACAGCAAATGTAGACGTTTTCCTAAGGTGCATTTAGAGAGATTAAAGAATCCTTACAATTGGCTAGTATAGAGAGGCAGGTCTATCCTTGTGTCCTGAGAACACCTCTCATCCTAATGAAGCATTACGAGACGCTGCAAGCCTCCAGAAGCATTCTGGCAGGTCCCTGTGTGCAAAACTGAATGTGCTTCTTATTCAGCAGTCATTGCCCCAGTTTTTTCCCACTTCCTCTGGGAGGATTGCACTCCAGATAGCTCACTAGAAGTTGTTTTTTTGGATCTAACAAGGCAGAGGCTCCATAGAGGTGACTGGCTCTTTTGGGAAACTGAACAGTCAGAAGGGACCTAAATGTGTTAATGCGTATTACATAGTAATTAAACATTACACAGTTGCAGTTAAATGCCTGTTCATTTTGTTACATATTTTTAAAATGTCTTACTTGTTTGCTGAAATTATGGTACTTTGTTTTGAGAAAAGGGTAGTATAACGTGCAGAGTAAAAGGAGTATGTCTAGGTATGTAGTCACTCTGTTTTTACAGGGGAGAAAATTGAATCATTCTGATGGATGAATCATTGTTCAGGAATGATTTTTCCTTAGGCAGCAATATCCTTCTCACTCTGCAAAGAAAAAGAGTAGAGAGCTGTAAAGCAAGAGTCAGTAGATAGTGCTGCCTGGGCACTGCAGCCCACGGTGCTGCCTCCAGCACCAGTGCTGCTACCTCAGATATGCCTGGACTCCTCCTTGGCCAGCTGGGTGCTAGCATCATATACAGCCATACCACCTCACACATACAGACAATAACCTGCATGCTGTCTCATTTCATAGCAGGCAGTTCTGCCAAAATTCAGCAGAGCGATGTGAAACAGCCTCACTTCTCACCCCCAAGCTGAGATGAATCAGGAGGGATGGCTGTGCTATATATACAGAAATCACTCAGCCAAAACAAGTGAGAGCAGGGAAAGCATTTAAATCCTGGCAGGGTGGATATTTTCATATCTGAATAAACTGAGGTATTTATAGCATTTACTGACACAATTTTTATTTACTGTAATTGGAATCGTTGTTCAAACCCTCTTTTTTCTGAGCCAGCAGAAAGGGATTTTTTGAGAGCTTGAGGACATTTTTACTTTCCAAAATCGAACCTGAATTCTGCAAAACAGAGGGGGGAGGGATCTTCCACCTATGTCTGTAATGTCAGAGAATAAAGTTCTCTTAAGAGTCTGTCTATACATTTGAACACAGTTATCATCACCATGAGCTGCTGTGTAATTACTGTTGTTCCCAACAAAGTTCCAGTTTCATTGCTGTTTAACTATGTGCATTATTTCAGCATAACTATGCAGTTTTACTCATGTCACTTGGAAATAAATGTTACAGTGTCATATCACAAGGATGTGATAGCCAGGGTATGGCTGCTGGAAAAGAGTACAAAGCCATTTCTTGATCTACCCTAGCACTGTCTTCTGGAAAAGGCATACCTTGGTCATTTAAAATAGATGCCTGAAATAGTTGTGAATATCCTTTGTGTAACAGAGTCTGAAGAAGCTTTAGTGCCACTAGAAGTGGGAAGGTAAAGATGTTTGGTAAATTCTTCCCCTTGGATCCAGCTACAGTAAGCATATGCATTTGTTGATGATGCAAGAGCCTTTTTCCGGGGAATATTTCTAAATAAATCTTAGTTCTGGGGTTCACTGTTTAACTCTTGTCTGTGTTTTGCTGAGCACAGTTTTTATGTAACAGCCATGATCTTAGGGTCATGGCAACTAATAGTTTTGAACTTTTTGTTAAGGATTTAATATGCTAAAAAAAAAAAAAAGGAAGAAATGTGACATGCAACAGCTCCTGTAATTTCTGAGCGAAACAATTCTCTTGTGATATTTCTTGCAGTTTTCCTACACTATATTTTATCAAAACACCATGAAACACTCTTCTAAGGAAAGTTCACTGTTTGAGGAATGTTCAAATGAATATCTTAGCATTATTCTGAGAAAGAGGGGACAAGAGTAAGGCCCCAGTGGCCAAGTCATGTTCCTAACCACCTCAAGGAGAGACGTGAGACGCAGGCACTGTGGCAGGCATGTCTGGCAGCAGCTTAGACCAGAGGCTCTCTGTAATCAGGGCAGCAATATCCCAAGCGTATTTTGGGAGTAAGATATGTTTGTGCTTGTGCTTTGTAATTCAAAACTGCCCCTTTCTTGGGGTTGGAGGTGGGAAAGAGGGCAGTTTTGAAACTAGATCTAAGACACTGGGATTTTGGAAAAACAGAACAATTTAGTAAAAATTTTGACATGAAAAGAGCAAGAGTTACAGTAAAAGATAGAAGCCACTATCAGAGCAGTACTTGGCATGGGAGGCTGGAAAGCAGTAGCATTGGGATTACACCTTGCAAAAAGTGACAATGCCATATTAGAATCATTTAGGTTGAAAAGACCTCTTGAGATCATCAGATCCAACCGCTACCCCAGCGCTGCCCGAGTCCACCACTAAACCGTGTCCCTAACTGCCACATCTGCATGTCTTTTTTTTTAGCAGGGACCATGTCCCAGGATGCATGTAACTGGAGGGTGTTTAAATATGTATAATTGTATTTTATAATTAAATAGTAACAAAATGAATATACCTAGAGGAACAGATGATATTGGCATGTGCCTGAGATACAGAATTCTGTCAGTGAAGTTCTTAACCAGTGCTACAGCAGAACAAATCAAGAAGTAAGAACAAGATGTGATGGATGTAAAGGCTACATTTATATATTCATGTCAAGAAATCCATTAAACAAAACAGAAAATTGCATGCTGCAAACATGATGACACGTTGCCCTAAAGAAATAGATAATAGTCACCATCAAGAAACAAAAGGCAAGCAAATTATTCTGATTGAAAGAAGTAAAAAATCTTACAGAAATATTCTGAAAAATTATTTCTAAAATCTTATAATATTCAAAAGAAGCTGCATGATTTTTTAACTTGGTTTTATTATATACACAGGCCGAGTTTCTCCCATAGGGAAAAGAGAAAACTTTGAATACAATAATGCAATAATGCTTATATGCAGCATTTAAAAGAAAACTCAAAAAAATTATTACTGCCCTTCCAGTGGATCATTAATTATATATTAAAGGTTTAAAATAATTATATACTAGACAAAACACATGAATTCTGAAAGAGATTACTTCAGTTTCACTGTAGTCTTCTTTTTACAGACTTTGAAATCATGAATTGTAATGTAGTATTTATTTGGATGAAGGAGGATAGAATCTGGAAAATGAGTGTGAAAAAGGATGTTCAGTTTTAACATTTACCATATTACTATCACTGGAACGTCTGAAACTGTGGACTCTGAATAATAGAGATAATTAATTTGATCCAGCAAATTTGATAATGCATTTATTATTCAAAAGACTGTATCCTAAATTAACTTTTAAGTATTCAGTTTAGATACGTAATCTGACAGGTCAAATGTGATACGAGATAAAGCCTTATGTCAGAATTATTCACTTTCTTCTTTCTCTGTAACAGATATTTTTAGCTCTCTGAATGATGGTATTGCAGTGGACAGTTCCTTCTGAGATAATGGCTGAACAGAAGATAACTGTTTGGTTCTTCATCTATCATCTTATTACACCCTCTTTTGTCATCTCTCTAGCAGGTAAGATGACCTCCTGTTTTAATTCATTAAACTAACTCTTCTTAGTTTTATGTGTTTCAAGGTCAGTTAGACTGTTTGTACGGCTTTAATTTATTTGTGCAGATACAATGAATTACTAAATGTGAAAGATGAAACTGGAAGAAAGCATACTTATTAGAATGGATGCCGTAATAAAAAGTTATAAAAAGACAGATCTGGACTTCAAATCTGCTCTTTTCTGTTCTAATTTAGTATATAGAATTAAATATTTTTCTAGATTATAAAAATTGTATCAACTGTCTGTTGCTCACAGATGATCAACATGCACAGAATAACAGAAACATTCCCATAAGAAGAGGCACTAAACACAAAATTCTATAATATAGACCCTTTCTAAAATTCACAAATTTTTACCAGCCCAATGTAGTGGTAGTTTTAATAATACAGTGGGGTAATTCTCCATATTCTGATTTTAATTTTTAATTACAAATTTTAAAATGTTTCATAAATAGAGATGGGGCCATAAATATTAAAACATTTTGGAGTCATATTTCTAACATCTAAAATTACAGAGATGTTTGCAGCTGAAATTTTAGTTCCATTTTAAGAAATAGAAAGAGGACTTTGGAAAGGTGAAATTCAGGATTAAAATCTACTTTCTGTTCCAGCTTTCTGTTTCAAACAACTTTGAGATTTGTAAAACTTTTTTCAGATTTACATGCCAATTTCAATGAATGCTGATTTTTAGTTAACTGTGATGAATTGTACTGCCAACATACACGAAATATTGACCAATATTTGAAAGTGCAAATATTGTATACTAGTATTTTGGTTGTTTTCAAGGTAGGCTTTAGATCCTTCCCTACTTTTGAGGGTAGGCTTACTTAATCTGGCGTACCATTTCAGGCATTGCCTCAGTTTCACTAGCATGAGACCATATTGTTTATTATTGAGTCAAAAAATCTGAATAATACTGTGGTGTAAGCTCATTGCCATTAAGAAATTACTATATAGCTCACAGGAATGCTTTCTGGTTTTGTGGGAACACTACTTTATTCTATGAAGGTTTTGCATGTTGTTCTTTACTCCATATCTGAGTTCAGTGGAGGATTTTCTGATGCCTAATAAAAGTCAGTAGCTTCACAGTGTATTTATTGTGAGTTTCAAGGGGTTTTTTCCTTTGTTAAGATATGAGGCTTGCTGAAAGCACCAAAAATTAAAACCTTAAACTCAGACTTTAATTCAGCAATTGGCTTTTCCTGAAAGTAAAAAAAAAAAAAAAAAAAAAAAAGAAGCCTGTCAACTGCTATAA
>NW_016690243.1:4717370-4892248 GCF_001604755.1 Lepidothrix coronata
GAGCTCCATCTGCCCGGGGGGCTGGGAATCGAACCCGGGTCGCAGCGGTGAGAGTCCTGCACCCTAACCACTAGACCACCAGAGGCCCAGTCTTGCAGATATAAACTGGTGAAAAAGCCATATAAACTGGTGAAAAAGCCGTAAATAGTTTGGTCTTTCATTTACTGATAGAACAGACAGTTATAATAAGGATTGCTTTTCAGAGTGCACTTTGAGTAGTGGAAGGCAAACGAGAGTAGCAAGTCATTCCCTAGCGAACATGTCAATGATTGTCAGTCCACTGCCAAAAAAAGTTATTTCATGCCTATTACCAAGAATATTTGACTTTTCTCCTCTTCCCCCTGACATTTCTCCAACATTCTTCCAAGTTACCTTTGAGTCCCCATTAGATTCGTGTCCTATTGCTAAGTCTGAATTTTAAACTTTTCTTTCATCTGCTACTTGCCATGTAATTCAGTGAACTGAAATGTATCTTCACTTGGGATAATAATCTTGCACCAAAAGAATTAAGACTATTTTTCAGCTGCAACCTATTTCGTTCTTCCAAAAGACTAATTAAAAGCTGTAAAGACCCTATACTTTATTGTGCTTAATGAATAGTTGATTATATTTGGCTATGAGAGGAATCAGTAGTGAAAAATGTTCCTCTGATAATTTATTTCACTTCAAACAGTTCCACTTTTTACTTTGGGATTTGATAGTGCAGCACCAGACAGTACCTGAGTTTGGGTCACATCGGTCCTTAGAAGGCAGCTTGTCACTCTGGTGACTCTTCTGGATTGTGCAAAATGAGGTAATAGTCCAGGGTTAAAAACGTAAAAAGTTCTTCTGATTTTTAGGCAGCCTAATGCCTTACTTCCAGAAATCATTAGGAACTCAGACTTCAGTGAAAGCTGGTAAAGCAAGAATGACAATAAGACACAGAGCCTCTCAATACAGTGTAGCTGTTTCCATGAGTACATGAGGGTGCAATTAGACAGCATGCTGAATTTCTGAGTATGTTGCTCTTATTTCATATGCACTAGAAAGGTTTGTGGGGGGAGATTCTGTAGAATGACTACTGCACTTCAGCTTCATCCCTAATTTGCTAGGCACTGTCTTTCCTATGAGATCAACCTGTTAGGCTCTTCAGTCACTTTTGAAGCTATAACACTTAGGTTTTTAAGGAGGAATCACCTAAATAATTTATGTATCTAATAGACTAATGAGAGCATGTTTACAAGTACAGTAATTGGTATTAGCTGGCATTCCTCTTGGCAGTATGAGAAGACAAGCAAACTGTCATTATTAGACATAAGTGGAGAAACTTGCTCTGCCAAGGGCTGGAGCTTTTTATACTTGAAACTCACTGTAAAGGAGAAAGGACATCATTAACTAGGCGGCTCTTCAAGGTCTTCACTGACACATAGGAAATAGGAGTGGTTCTCCTGCTGTTTTCAGTCCAGAAAAGTAGAGGCAGTGTTCTCAAAGACAATCTAAACCTTTCATATAATACGAAGTGGGACGGCTTGAGTGGTTACCTCTTCTGTTTGAGTGCTGACTAGTTCATGGAAAATGATGTCCCTTCAGCCTCTTGATTACATACACTGATACCTCTTCTCCATCACAAAGATGGAATCTTCTTTATAGACCACAAAATGCTATATCATGACTTTTTTTGACATGAATACATTTGCTGCTTCAGCACATAAAGCATCCCATGAATGCTCAGTGCTATTTTTCCCACATGACTGAGAGAAGTAAAAAAATGATCCAGCTCCCAAACCTTAAATTATTTATGGCTTGGACTTTTTCCAGAACAGTAGGTTCAAAAGTACATGTTGTGAACTGAGAGTTAGAATCTACACATTTTACAGCTTTTTATCACAATATACAGCATTACTCACATTTGCTAAGGAGATATACTAATTTTCTTGTAAAAGAAGAAGTGGATGAATATACTTAATACCAGTTTACCTTATCTGTCATGTTCCTGCTTGGATCTTAGAAGACTAATTCATGCTACTGCTGAGTGTCTGATGTTCATAAAAAAAAATCACAGTGCTCAGAAACGTGGAATCGTGGAATTGCCCTATTTATGTTCCAGAGAGCCTGGTAGAGATATTTTGGTTCATTCCCAGACCATCTAGTTTCTGAGCATGAGCTTCTCAGATACTAGTAGGTCCTCATTTCTCTGACATATTGAAAACAGTACAAGATCTAAATATGAAATGGTTTCTAGGCTTGCAGTGCTGATACAGAGCCTGAAAACTTAGTTAAACTGATAATGAATGAATCCATGGTTCTTATGTTCAGCATCCCTCAGCATTCAAGGTTAATCTAGCCATGCACCGTGTCAACAGATCTTTGTCCCTCTCTCCTTTGAAAATATGTAACTGCATACAACACTGTCAGGTAGATCAGTACTGACACCAAATGACTGTCTAGTGCATCAACTTTTGGCTGCTAGGGAAATAGGTAGGTGTACAGCAAAGAGGAACAGGAAGAGAAGGAGAAGACTAATTAGAAAAATAGAGTTTTTAATTAAGATAATTTTATATCAGTGCACAGTGGGAGTGATGGGATCTTAAGGTTTTTCACCTGGTTTAGTTTCTTTCTGACACTGACCTTTGGAAAACTTTTCACTGTGACTTGCTGTCAATAGTTATGTCACCGTTCATAATTTTTATAATTGATTCTTCTTCAGCAGAGAACTTGAATATGTGCTTAACGTTGCACTTATGCGTAACCTTGTTCATTTGGATCACCTTATATGCTTAAATTTTGTGATGTATAGAGTTCCTGAAAGAATATGAGAGGCCTTTAATGAACTTAAATAAGTACTTTCAATGCTGTCTTGTTATTATTTGCTTTAAGCAAACAGTATTACTATTTCACCATTTCTAAGGATGAAGTTAAAGATTTTAGTGTTTCCAGCAGAAGCTTTTGTAGCTATCCCTTACTAAAACTGTTACTATCTTTTCATTGATAATATATTTCCTTTACAGTGGCATTATTAAATATTTAGCTATCAAAAATATTGCTAAACTTGTTACAATTATCTTCAAAATAAATTGTTCTATGTAGACTATCGGAAATGAAATTCATACGGTTTTGCCTTTTCCTTTTTAAAGCAAAATGGTAATTTCTTATTTAAAGTATGCCATCTGTAGGTCTTGAAGAACATTCAAATTTTTCTCCCTTTGTTTTTCAGCACTCCCATCTAGTATATGGAGCTTTGGTCCTCTGATCTTGGATTGTTTTACTATTGAGTTGAATCCATTTACAGGAATGTTTGCAGGATTGGGGCCTTAGGATGCATCCGCTGTATTTTCTGAATATATGGATGCAGAGGCATATTTAAGCCCCACATTTTACTGCCAGCCCTTCACTGTATTTCACTAATATTCAACATAGTTTCCTCTGTTAGTTTCTTTTGCAAATGATAACTTACATGCTCATGTTTTTCTGTTTGACATGTGCCAGCAAGTTGTTCTTCCTGAGTAAAGCACTTCTTAAATGGTGCTGGATATATATGGAAGCCCATCTAGGAGCCTGAGTGCCCTATGTACTGGTTAAGGGAACACTTGCTCCATTTTGTTTAATCAGCTGTTTCTCTAATTAAGATTTAATTACTTCTCTGGGTTTTTTTGTGATTTAATTTGAGGATTTAGTGAGATTAAAGACACTTTAGAGCAAAAAAGACAAATGTATGGATGGGCATCCATTAAAAATACCCTGGATATGATTCACACTATGGCAATGATTTCAGAGAAGTCACTTGCTCTTGATGTCCCATTTAGTCTAGTTTCCCAGTGAATTGTCACACAACTATATGTCCACCATTTCTGATGAATCACTTCATACAAAATTGTGTGGTAACATTCTATATCAGTTACGGCAATTCTGTTCTGAAACCAAATGGGTGTCACTTTTGTATGTTCCATTAAAAAAAAAGAAATATTACCTTTATAAATAAAGAAAAACTTAAAATATTATTTTTACTCTTAAGTAAAGAATATTCCGTAGCTCCTGCATGGAAATATAGGTTATAATTACCCTATAAGATAACATGGAAAGATATTTCATGTAAAGTAAGAGTAAATGTTAGCTTACAAGGTTTTTTTCTTATTTCCATACTAGCCATACAAAGACAGAATGATGCACAAGTGTCCAGCATGGTTTAGTGACCTGTATTTGAGAGACATTTGAGTAAATCACTAGAGAAGACTAATAGTAAAATTAAAGTATGCTCTTCCTTTTGGTAATTATCTGTTTTCTTCTAGTTTTCTGTATTCAGATTAGATAAAGAGTTGATTATGCAAAATATAAGTGTATTGTTGATTATAAGTTTGCATAAGTTGATTATGCAAAATGTAAATATATTGAAAAGACAGATAGCACTCTCTACAAATAATTTAACTAAACAAATTGCAGGAATGGTCCATTTCAGGTTCTTTGCAAAATAACATTTCAGACCAGTTATAAAATAGCTTCCTGTGTACTTGTGACAACTGTCCATGAGCAGAAGAAAACAGATATATATGAATTATTGGGGTTGTTAAATGTTAACTGTGAAATAATGTGTAATTATTAGTAGCTGCATTTCCCAGTGAACATAGTGGTCTTTTGTTCCCATTTGCATATTTTCTACCATATGATACAGAAGTCTTGATTCAGATCGACATCTCTTTCCTTTTAAGTGTGTATTCCTTGCCTGTGTAATACCTATCAGCCTTGTGATATCTTTCAAATATCAAGTCAGAATTTGTCTGCTGTGTTGTTCAATTTATGCCAAATTTGTACCTGTCATGAGTAATTACTATATTTAGAATAATACATATAATTAATAAATTTTATAGAATTACATTATGAAAATACTGAACTAATGAGAGGTGCACTCTAATAACAACAATTAGGCTTTTGGAAATAAGGCACAAGAAGTGGACCTATATGGTAGCATATCAAAAGATTGTATTTACAGGTAAGCATAATCTCTACAAAGAGGAGGAGGACAGGAGGGAGAATAGGGAGCAGGAGGGAGAGGCTGCAAGGCCATTTTGGTGGGCAAATGGTTAGGAAATGGAAGAATGTGAGGTGAAAGAAGATCCATAGAGGACAGACACAAGGCTATTGATTTGGTTTTAGTTGTTCTTTTTATGACCTAAGTAATGCAAAAGGAGTGCATGTGGACTGGAAAGCCTCTTTGTCTCTGTGTTCTGCATCAGTGCATACCATGCAAAATTATGTCATTTGAAAGCTAGTTAATTTTATTAAAAATATGTTTATATGGAAAAGTTTAACATTTCTGAATTAAATGTATATATGGAATTAGGATGCACTGAATAAGCCTTTTCACCGTGTCTTCCTTTTCCCTCTTCTTAAGGCATGTTTCTTGAGATGACTTGAAAGGAATTGCCTCAGGTGGTTTGTGATTGTTATTTTCATACCATGGTATCTTTTTCTCTGAATGTGTTGGATATTTTGTATTATGATCCCTCACAGGCTTGTTCAGGGACATTAAGGTGTACTAATATAATTCTGTAGCACATCTGTAAGGCTTTCAGATTAATATATTTTACTTAGGTAGTAGTTCTTTCAGATGGTTCAGTTAATAAGACAACTTTTTGCCCCACTAAAGGTAGAAGACTATACCCCTGCTCCTATTCCACCCTTTGAACTGGCAAAGATCTTCATCAGGGAAAAAAATCACTAAACTGAAAGAAAACTAATCCAGAAAGCAAGAATTGAATAGATTTTCACTCGCTTTAGCAACTACCTAAGAAATCAGACAAGCACAAGCAGTGTTGCAGGAAAGGCCAGAAGGGAAATGACACTGCCCAGCTGCAAAGTGTCACTTAGAGAAAGGATGACAGAACCACCTTCCAGAGGGAAAGGTTCTTATGCAGGATCTGTGATCTCATCAGCTGAGAAGATATTTTCTTGACCTTTTCAGAGTTCCTAATATATTTTAACACTGTTGTTGAAAGGTCTGAATCTTGTTTGCAGGATTCACTGAAGAATGCCTCAAGTAGTCAGGTGCTTTTGCTCCAATTTAAAATATAAATCACAAGAAATGTACCCAAAACATAGGGTTGTAAAGGTGTTTGGGAGGTCAGATGTTCCATCCTCTTGTCTAAAGCAGGACCAGAACAGATGAAATGTGCTTCTCATGTCATCCTCAGTTTGCCTAATACATCCATTTCTTTCATTTGCCCTACTTTTTTTTCTCCCCTTTTTCATGTAGGCACAACTTCAGTGAAGTGATCCTTTTCCTTGTACTCTTAGTCTGCCCTTCCTCACTCTCCAAACTCGTCACACAGGCGTAGTACTTAAAGTGTGAACATTTCTTGCTGATGTTTTCACAACATCTTTCTCTTCTCTTTTCTCCCAGTTACTGTTTCATATCACTGGTCCAAACTCAGCTGGTGACTAAGAAAGTTTATTGGTTGCCACACCTGACATTCAGTCTATGCATTTTATTCTGCTCAGCCAGACATCTGAAAACATTGATAATAGATTGCAGCAGAAATGCCATTATAAAGCATATGTGGTAGGTGTGAGAAGCAGGCATTCACTCAGTATAATTAATAATGCTGGCAGCATTAAAAATGCATGACATGAAATACCTAAGTACTCTGTACCATTGTTTGAGTCCTAAGGTGGAGAGTCAGCTGTATATGATATGGCTATTGGCTGCTGGAGGCTGTTGTTACTCTGTATTTATATTTAAGAACTGCACAGAACATGCCATCACATTTGTGGCTCAGTCATTCCGAGCTCTGAGCAAATATGTGAATCTTGCCTTTTCAGTCTGAAGCCACTTCTTTTGACCTAGCAATGTGTAGATTTTTACATCATGTTGTGCTTTAAAATATGAAAGAAAGCAGATAATTTTTCAAAAGCTCTGCCTTTTTTCTAGCTGCTTTTCTTTGCTTCTTTGAAAGACTTGTCTTACATTAATTCATCTTTAAAAATAAAGTTGCCTGACTATATGTCTCACAGCATAACAGTGTCTTCTGGACCTGCTCCTGTTTTCAAGGGAAATGGTAATTTTTTTCTCCCCAAATTTGAAGTGGAAAGGGAACTTGCTTTTATCTATAACCTTTTTATCTGTAAGTTTTCTCCTAGTGCTGTAATTCAGTGTCTATTTATGAATATAGAATTTAGGAACAATAAAAAAGGTATCTCCAGAAGAAATGTTTTATATATATATGGTATTTCAACACTGACAAAATTCATGTTCTTTAGATATATTGATAAATTCTTCTTTTATAGGTTTCCTAAAACCTGTCTAATATGGTCTAAAATGCTTTATAACCAACGACAGGAATTTTAAGGGCAAGAGTACAAAACCATAATTTGATTTAAGGAGATTCATCTGTTACATTGCCAGTTTATCTCCTGATCTGTGAGCATATTTTAAGTGTAGCGTACAAGACATGTCACAGATTTTTATAGGCAGCACAGATAATATTGCAAAATGTTAGAATTTTTCCATCCCCAACCACTGCTTTAGGAAACTTTTTAATTAAATTTTTCAGCCGTCTCTGAAGATCTTATTAGTAGAACTGTGCTTGTTTTGTTTGTTTCCTTTCTATTACAAGATTCTTGCAGTCATTTTCCAGATCTCTGGCATCTCTAGGATTTGGAGCAAGGCTCTGAACTTGAATGGAAAGTGAACCTGGTAGCAGTCATGTACTCCTTTCCTTCTCCCATGAGTTTGTTTACAAGTGTCCATATTCTTAGTTCAGTTTCACTAGAGACCTGTGAGAATTAGAAAGCTGTGTTGTCTCAAAATTTTATCTATATGGAGCATGCACCATCTCCTCACAGAGCCATTTTGTACCTAGAATGCATATTTGCTATTTTCACAGAAAAAAAAACCCGGTCACATCCTGTATTTACTGAGCAGAATTTTCCCAGAACTTTCCACCTTTGCTCCTAGTCTTGCTTCTGCAGATCCCAAAGAGCAACCTTGTATGCTTGGAGGAGATAAAGAAGAAGGAAGTGCAGCAGGGGCGGGCAGAGCCTGCCACCTTTACAACAGCATCAGCAAATGGAGGATAAAGATTAAAAAATACAGTTTGTTGTCAAACCTGTATGACATTTATTCACCTTTAAGCTCGTGACTTTACAAACTGAAATTACTTTCAATAAAGGACCTTTTTAAAATTTTATTTTGGAGGGTAGAAAGCTAACATATGCCTCAGGTGGAAAGGAAGGACAGGCGTGGTCTGGAAACAATGTAATTCTCAGCTTTAATATCCAACATAAGGGTTTTTTTGTCTGATGCAATAAAGATTCTTGCTAAATACATAAAATCATTGGACATGATTAGGTTGTAAGATCAGGAATAACTATAGGTAGCTGGTTTGGATCTGGACATATTTGATGAGAATTTGTTGTTCTCTGTGGAATAAGTTGGTCTCACCGCATTTCTAAAGGGCATATATTCAGTTCATAATTATCTCCACATTTGGCATAAACAGTGACAAATAATTAATTTTGGCAGCAAAAGCACACAAGGTAGTATTAGAGGGACATAGCTTGAGTTACTTTAGTTCTCAGAAGGCAGAGGTCAGTGAAGGACAGCCAGCACTTCTGTTATCTGTACTGCTCCAGTTTTGTTGAAGCAATATAGAACCTGACTTAGGGGAATTTGCTGTTTGTCCTTCACATTTTGAATCTGGAATGTGTGATGCTAATGCATCATCAGTTTGACTCGTAATTAAAAAGTGATTAATTTGAAACTCTGTTCTGTTTTCAGAGGAAGGAAACAAAGGTTATGGACCTGTTTTTGAGGAGCAGCCTATCGATACCATCTATCCAGAAGAATCTTCAGATGGACAAGTCTCAATGAACTGCAGAGCTCGAGCAGTTCCTTTTCCTACTTACAGGTAACCTCTCTTGTTTTGATTTTCAGGTCTTGCTTATTTTACTGAGCAAGTGTTTCAGAATGTGTTATTAAATGATTGACTGGCTTAAAAGGTCAGTGCAAAGTCTTCAAGGCAGGAAAAATGGAGAGATTTGCAATTTCTAAGACTCAACCTTGCTTCAATTTGCCAAAATGTCTAGACAGTGTTGAAAACAGTATATTCCTGTTGTGTTAAATGTTTTCAGCTTTTGAAAGAAATACGGATCTGGATGTTAAAAAAAAATTACCTTAAAAAATAATTAAGAGGCTACCTTTCAATCTTAGGCTAAGGATGATTGAGGTTCAAGTCCTTGTTCTTCTTGATTCAGAATGGCTTTTTTTGTCCTATTTTGCTAAAAAGGAAAAGGATTTGCTGTTGAACCTGCATATTCTACATCCCACATTGCTTTGGCATCTGTGTTGCAGAGCAGTGCTCAAGAATGCGTCAGTTATGCTACTGAAGACATCAAAACTTTATTCTGAAAAGCATTTCAACTAGGTTAATAGAGATCCACACATGACCTCTTTCACAATAATTATATTATTGTAGAGGGCAATTCTGCTTTGTTGTGTATCCATATAAGTTTGTCAGCCATTGTCTGCTCATTATGTGAAGAGAAATGTACTTAAGATTATCACTATTAAGACTGTGACTAAATTACAACGTGGTCATAGGCAGAAAACTGCTGTAATTATACTAAGGACAGACACAATTTCTTGCCAACAAAAGATATCCATTTCAGTAGATTATCCAATGACCAGCCCCCAGTACTCACTTATGTGTGTTTCCAGACTCTGGTTTCTAGAACAGAAAAAGCAGTTGAGTCTGCCAGCTATTATTTTAAATCTGTTACAGTTTTGTGATCAACTATGGTATTTTTCCATCAAAACAGCTTAGTCTTCATTGCCTTTTATAAAAATATGCTAACAGGTTGTCTACCTATACAGAACTCCTGTGAATAGCCCTTTTGAATATGATCCCTGCTACATCACATTTTGCTGTTGCACTTATTTTCTCTTACCGTGCTTGGAAAGGACTAAAAGTGTGGAAAGATCAGATATGCTTAGATTTGGTACCCTTCTGATATACTTCCCCATCTCCTGTCTGCAAGATTGTAAACATACCATCTATAGAGTGATTACGGACTCTCCATAAAGTTTGGTGTTCTTCTTTAACTGTTGTGGGCTCTGCAAAATTCAAACTAGTAAAGCCATTCTCAAAGGATTGCATCGCACCTCCAAGCTTTTCTTTCTAGGAACAGATCTGATAATTAGCACTGATAGCTGATGTGAAGATAATTGCAATACAGAATAAGGCCACTTTCTCTATTTCCTGACATCATTATTTTTACTATACTTCAATACATTATGTTAATTTCTTAGCCCTCTAACAGCTATTAAGCCAAAATTTTCCTATCTCAGAGGTAAATAAGTCCTTCCTGCTGTTTTTCATTGCAGCATAAGCTGTCCTCAGGACACTTGTTCCTAGGTATTTCTAAACAGAGGATTTATTATCTGTAACACAGATGTGTCTCACAGAACTGAATTGATCCTTCTAAAATTCTATAAGACCAAAATGCTATTTGATGCATCTTAAAGATCCTGCCATTTCATTAGACTTTATCTTTTTTGTTCATGCCACTCTTACTATTGTTTCTTTCTCTGACAACTCCAAGTTCCACTTCCAAATGAAAATTCTGTATATTTTGGTACATCTTCAATAGTGCAGGAACACATAGGGTGCGCGCTCTCATTATTAAATACTTATGCCTGTCTTAACCTTAGGGAAAAAAAATTATTTATGCTGAAATAATCTTAGGATTTTTAAATGTATTTAAGTTGCATCTTTCCTATTTGTGCTTAGGAAATGTGCAGTTCCTCTCTAAGAAGATTATAGACTCCCCCTTGTGGACACAGTAGTAGATATAAATGTAAATATAAATAACGAGTGCTGGTTCCTACTCCATGTATTTTAACTTTCTTAAAATCACTAGAAATCGATACAGGCCAAATCTGGACCACCAGTTTCTGTCTTAGTCCCTCAAGTGGAAGTTGCAGTAATTCACTGAAGTGGCTGTGGGGTTTTACCATAATTAAGGGGAGAATGTTCAGCAAGTTTCTGAATCTAGTAAGTAGGTCTTAAATCAAGCATGCCACAGTTTTTGCACTGACTTCACTGGCATGTTAGGTTTTACAAAACATCTTCATTAGCAGCAGATTTACAAAACCCTCTTAGATAATTATTTGAGAATGTGTTTAAAATCCCCATGTTTGATCACTAGCTAGCTCATTGACAGCCAGCTCAAACATCTCTTAAAGCTTGGCTAGGAATCATGTTTTAACCTGTATCACATCTCCAGGATGGCAGATGTGAGACTCTTATGTTTAAAAGACCTATGGAATTCAAATCTGTGCCTTTTGCTGAAGAAAAGCTTTAAACATATATAGAAGTATATTAATAACTTCCTGTATATTTTATCACAATTTATGAGTTATTTTTCACATCATATTTCTTACCAGGTTGCTTTTTTTGGCCAAATCTTACATCTGGCTTTTCTTTTTTGATAGGTGGAAACTCAACAACTGGGATATTGATTTAACAAAGGATCGCTACAGTATGGTGGGAGGCAGACTTGTTATCAATAATCCAGAGAAATCAAGGGATGCTGGAAGATATGTCTGTGTAGTGTCGAATACCTTTGGAACTGTCAGAAGCAGTGAAGCCACTCTGAATTTTGGATGTAAGCCAATGTTTACGTCAAAACGTAGAAAAATTATGGTTAGCTTGGAATAGCCAATGTTTAAACTGCAGTGTCTTCTGCTAGTGTGTGCTGTAGGTGTATTACTTTGTAAAAATATCCAATATCTTAAGTGCCGTAGTAATTCTGTAAGCATTTTATATTCTATAGCATTCAGCTGACCTGGCATCCTTCCCAGTGAGTAACTGTTAAATTATTAATTGAAGAGACTCATGGAGCCAGATCTCCAGATAATAATGTCCAGACTCTTTTAAAATCATGGTAGGACCTGAGGGGAAATAGTCACAGAAGGAAGACACATGTGGGGGCATGTGATGATGAGGTGCTGCTGCAGTGCAAACACAACTGGAAGGCATGCCACTTGCTAGTAAAGCGTGTTCCCTGACTCCTAGGCTACAGTGAAGATCCCTGCTGAGGGACATTTCTGTCAACTTCTGACAATCATGAGCTAGTCTGGTGAATGTATGCATATGTACAGGCCTGCACCATCAAAAAATACATCAAATATGTGCATTGTAAAAAAATGATGAGCTAAATGAAGAGTAATGTGAAATTTTACTGACTGAAGACGTGTTTGGGATTTTTATTTTACTTTGCCTTAAGTTGCTTTTTTCCCTGGGTATATTTTTTCATCAGAGGGCAAAAAAAGGAATCCAAAAAAAGGAATCCATTCTGACTGGGGTCTGTTCACAAAGCTCTGGGTTCCCTGACACTAAGTGATTAGCGCCCCTCCTGTCTTTCACCAGCTTCTGCGAGCAGAATTCCCTCCTTGCTGTATAAGATCAGACACGAAGTGAGAAGTTCTGCTTTCTGATAGTAGTTATAAGACAGTGGGGCCACATATACTAGGGAAATTCAGAGGCTGTAATGAGCTGATGGATTGTAGTTGATACAGTTGATACAGTCTTAGTCTGTATTTGCAGTTGATACAGTCTTAGTCTGTATTTACCCAGTGTATTTTCTAGAAAAAAAATTGAAAGCTAGGTTGTTACTTCCTTTTAATGGAGAAAACATTAAAATTCGGTTTACAGGATATTTATTTATACCCAAAGCAGGCTTCAGTGGTGTCAGTCCTGAATAGCCAATGGGATAAAAAAAAATTAAACCAATACACACAGTAGATGAAAAAAGTACAATCAAAACCACCTGAGGCGTGTTCTGCCTACCAGCTCACTGACTGCATGAGCTGAATGTTGATAGCGTGCTGAACATTTATACTGAACAGAACCCAAATATATAATGTTTCAAAGTATAAACGATAATAGAGCAATGAGGCAAGGAATAGAAGAGAAAAGATAGCTGGAAACTGATAAATACCTGTTAAAAAAAAAGGCTGCTTTCATTCTTCTTTATACTATTGTATTTCTTCCCTTCTTCTTTTTAACGATCACCTATAAAAAAACATTTCCTCTGACAATCACTCTAAAAAGCTGAATACAGAGTTGCTAAAATTAGTATAGTGGAATCCATCTTTAGTGGAAGTTTTTGTTCTTTTGCTTGTGCATAAACTGATTAAAAAATTTTAACAACCATTTAGAAGAGTTCAAAAAAGTCTTGACCAGCTCTATTTTTGTCTTACTGTCAAACTCACTGAAATTATGGAACAAAATCCACAGTCTCTCATAAAATCCATCTGAGAATACTGTCTTTAGTAGAACTGGATCTTTTTAGATCCAGTGCCTTCAAACCTATTCAATACTTTTTAAATGTTGCACACATTGTTGTGGTGGCTGTCCCAAAGTTTCAGAGGTTGTCCAAGAACACGATAAACAAAATGTCTACACTTTAAATGCAAACTTAAAATTTCGAAAAAAAACTTTAAAGCAATGATAGGTTTTCCTTACATCAAACCCTATACCACCCATATGCAATGCAGTATCAAATTAGCAACACATTTGTTGCTAATCACTGTAATTTTAATTTTTTTCCTATTCCTGCAAGAGATTTTAAAGAAAGCAGAAATCAATAATACTGGCAAGTTTACAAGACGGTTAAAAGGTCTGCAGCAAGGAAACTAATGTTTTAATGAGAGGTCAGTCAATATTTTGCTTATAGAAAGTAGTTGTGTAGTAAGGTCCGTGCTGGTATTTGGAATGTGAATATACTCAAACTACTGCAGATATTGTATGAATAGAGGTATTCCAATCTGGGTGAAGAGCTTTGTCGGCTTTAGTTACAACACTTGTCTGGTCAGATAGCTAATTCTTACTGTGTTAGTCTGGTATACTTACTCCTTTCTTTTATCAAAGAATAGTATTCCAAATTAGTTGGGAGATAGTTGTGAAGAACTGATTTATTCCATTGCACTATGACAGAGGGTAACATTTTTTAAAATAAGAATCACAAGTCCTTTGAGTGTCCCGATACAATGCCTAGCATTGAAGCATTGATCTAGTCAAGATCTAGTCAGTCGGTGGAAGCATCTGTATTGTCTTCTGGTCTGTTTGAGCAGAATAAAAATTAGTGTTTGAGAAGCTGGGAGAGGTGTTTCCCTGAACACTGGCATAACTTCACTAGAGTTTTCTTCAGGCATTTGACAAAGCGTGGTGACATTTGCTTCCTAGATTTTAGTATCCATTCAGATCTGACAACTGTGATTTCCCTGTGAGCATTCCTTTACCTTTATTATATTTAGTAAATGTAGCAGTTTTTACAAAGTTATTGTTGCTGGCCGGCTGCGCTTAAACTTAAGTTTTAGTTAGGTCTCAGAGACACTCTTGGGAATTTAGTAGAACTGGATAGCTGCCTGCCATTGAAGAAAGCTGAAGTAATCTGCATGACTTTAGCTTAGATGATTTTTGTGGTAGAATATTGCATTCAGAGGCTGTGCACTTGGCTATTACAGAGGTGTTGTTTGCACCACAGTAGCATTTAAAGCAGGGCTCTGGTGAGGATCTCTACAGTCTTCCTGTACTTGGTGACATAGAAACGTTTCGTGCCTCAAGGTTTATGATTTCATTTCAGATTGGATAAGAGTGAAAAGCAGCAACATAGTGCAATTATTGATGTAGTTGATGTTACTCATGCAACTGTTGTCTTATCTCTGCAGATACCATTAGTGCTCTCCCACAGTCTGGGGGATGATGAAAGACTTGTTTCTTCATTCTTTCACAGTAGTCTGGTTACCCTGCTGCATGGAAGTTGATTTAAAGAGAGTCAGCTAAGGCTTCACCTGGGACATGAATCACTTCTGTCTCAAACCTCTGGCACTAAAGATGTGTCTGAGCTAACTCCTTGCCAGTCCTTGGCTGCTGGAGTTGTCAGAAAGGGCAGCTAGGGCATTTCAGAGAAGCCACTTTAAGTTACAGTAAAGAATTAAACTTGCATTTGGAAAAACCTGTGGAAAAATAATCTAAAATCCTTTTCTTGTCTCTTCCTGGGATTCCTTCTTCAAATGTAACTCACCTGGCTACTCCTAAGGATACAATCTGCACCACTGTTTTTTTCTTTTTTTCCTGGCATTTTCAATTATGATGACAAAAATACTGTAAAAAATGGATTTGATAATGGCAAATAAGCAAAACTGGCATTAGAGGTCCAGAAGTATCTATCTATTGTATTTCTACATTGATCTCTACAGGACTGAAAATAATAATAATAATAATAATAATAATAATAATAATAATAATAAATTATTGTTATGAAAAACCTAATTCTTCTCCCCTTCCTTTCTTAACACTAGATCTGGATCCCTTTCCACCTGAGGAACGTTATGAGGTTAAAGTGCGAGAAGGTGTTGGAGCAGTGCTTCTTTGTGACCCTCCTTACCACTACCCAGGTAATTCAGCTAAAAGTGCTTCATGTTCAATGTCTTAAGAGTAAAAGGCAAATTAATATTTAGTTTTCCAAGTTTCCTTTAAAATTATTTAAACAGTAACTTTTATGCACCTTGAGAATCAAACATTTAGGTTAGATTTCCATTTCAAATATGTTTGTTGTTGACCGTATATAAAGGGTATTGTTGAATTCGCAAATAGGTTTTGATATAAATAAAATTACTCAGGCTAATCTGGATAATGGAGGGGAGGCTTGGCCTACCAATCAGAAGACCTGAGTACATATCAGTGTGTCACTGTGTCATCACAGACTTTCTGCTGGTCTTGGACAGGGCCCAGCTTCATTCTGCCTAATGAAGTCTCCTCAGCTGATACAATCATGGCTCCTGTTAAAATCATGTAACAGCAGTAGGCACCCCAAGAGGGTCAGAGATGAGGCAATTTATGCTCTGGAAATTCCTTTTTCTCATCATTAGCAACTGAAGAGCTCTGCAGGGATTATGCCCATAATCTTAAGTATCTGCAGTTCCATCATAAGGGCTGAATTTGGCTGTTAGCATCGCTTCTTCCTTGTAAAATGGTATAATGATTTAGTTTTCACACTCTGTTTAAGTGTTGCAAGAGAATGAAGAACTAAGATATATTGCTAGTTAAAATACTCTAATTTATCTAAACCACAAGGCTGGTGAGGACTTTCCAGCTTCTGAATTGCATGAGGTCAAGACCCAGCTGCCTGTCTCCTCCCATCCCACTCCAGCTCCTGTGGGGTGGTAGTGCCCACCCAAGGGGAGCTATATGCACTGCAGCTGGGTCCCTGGTAATCTGCACTCATGGCAGCAGTACCCTGATGTTCAGTGTAGAAAGGTACAAGCTGGCTACTGAGGTATGTATAAATCTCTCTCACATAGCTGCCTCTCCAAAAGAAAGATCTATAAACTAGAAATCAGAGTCAAGTAGTTCATATGCAGACAGTATTCTGTGATTTGAGTAGCTGATCATGCTGGTTTTTAATATTGACTAGAAAATGCTTTCCTCCAGATGATCTCAGTTATCGCTGGCTTCTAAATGAGTTCCCGGTGTTCATTGCTTTGGACAAGAGACGATTTGTGTCACAGACAAATGGCAATCTCTACATTGCAAATGTGGAAGCATCAGATAAGGGCAATTATTCGTGTTTTGTGTCCAGCCCTTCAATAACAAAGAGTGTATTCAGTAAATTTATTCCACTTATTCCACAATCAGATCGTAAGTATTTATTGGAAATGCTATGTGCATGCAGTGCTTTAACTGTTTCTATAATTTTGCTAATTCATAATTACTTTAATCTCTGTAAGGAGAATTATATGACCAGTTATAATAGCTACTGCACAATGTTACTTGGTCCTGATCATTGCCATCCGCAATGAACACTCTGTGAAGGAAATCTCCATGGATTCATTCACAAATTTCCTCTTAAATCAAGAACAGCTCTTATCCGCTTTCCCTCTTCTCATCTCTTTTATGTGATAAGCCCCTGTACTCATCCCAAAATCTTTAATATCTTTTCTAGTCTTCACACTAGTTCAAAGGGGTATGACTGTAAAGCAGAAACTTCATGTAAAAGTTGGTTAAAAGCTTCAGGAATTACTCATTTTTCCCAGGAAATCCCCCATGAAAATGGAAAATCCTTTTCCCCTGCTGAAATTTCCTATCCAACGGTGACCTAAGGGCTTTGTGTCTCATGGTTAATTCCCTAAGACACTTGTGTGGCTTTGTATTACTAGATTATTTGCCACCATTTCTTCATGAGAACTGCATGTTTTCCAAATAGTAACCAAGTTCCCTGTTGACTTCAGTCTGTCACTAGTCTCATAAAATGATCATCAGTATTGCAGTGACCCTTTTATCTGTTAAATTTCCCATATTACAGTGAAGAACTGTGATTGAATTTGAGTAATTATAAATTAGTGATCTTTATCCAAATTTTCCATGGGCGATATTCACACTGCAATCTTCATCTAGAACTGCAAGAAGAGTTATACAGGGACCACTAGTAGGTAGATTTGATTACATTTGCATACCCGTGCCCTCATTAAGCTGTAGATTTGCATGCTCTAGCTCCTTCATACCCTAACTAAGATAAAATTGAGCTTAAATTCAAAGTAATTCAGAATATTCCATCCATTCCACGAAGAATCTGTGGAAAATAGAGACTCGGGTTTTGTCTGCCCACACAGACAGTACATCCATTATTGCACTTCTAAAAATTCCGTAAAAAATGTTAGGCATTGTCATCCAGAGAAAAATAACTAGTAAAACTAAGTAAAACAATTATACCTTACTAGTAAAACAATTTGCTGAGTAAATTATGCCTTACTAGTAAAAGTTCAGTGCTTAGTCAGACTTTGTGGATGGCCAGGCTGTTTATTCACTGTAGAGAAGAATTTTGTCTGGAATTTTAAGAACAGTTTTTTTGAACTGTGGAAATCTTACTAGCTGTGTAACTTTCTGCTGTACCTTTTCTGAGAATCTCTTTTTTTGTGTTAGGAGCAAAAGTATATCCTGCTGATATCAAGGTGAAGTTCAAGGACACGTATGCTCTCCTGGGGCAAAACGTGACACTGGAGTGTTTTGCTCTTGGAAAGTAAGTGTATTTTAAAGTTATTGTAGAGCACTGTTTGCTTTCATATTTCAGGGACTGAAAATACATGTTTGATGACCAAATGCTCTTCTTGTAGTCTGCAATTTAACAGCCAGTTCTTGCTGATTTGTACTTTACTATACCTTTTCAAGTCCGGTTCCTGAACTGAGATGGAGGAAATACCAGGAACCCATGCCAGCCACTGCTGAGATAAGCATGTCTGGTGCAGTTCTTAAGATCTTCAATATTCAGTACGAAGATGAAGGACTTTATGAGTGTGAAGCTGAAAACTATAAAGGAAAAGATAAACATCAAGCAAGAGTTTATGTACAAGGTAGGAGACAATTTAGTTCTTGATGATCTATGTTGCTTTTACTTATGTTGGAAATACCTATCTTTTCACACTTGATGTCAGTGTTGATTCATACCATCATCCTCACACGCTGGTGTTCAAGTTAATAGAGCAAAATCAAAACTCACGCATTAAATGCCAGTCATAACATTTGTGTGATAATTGAATGACTACTCAGTTTGTCTGGTTATAACAGCCAGTATATACACCTTGACAGTTATGTGTGTTAGTTTTAATGTAATTATGCATAATGGAAATTATATCAATTTAGAGTACATGAAGTGAAAAAACTTCCTGGAAGAAAAAGAGACCATTGGGTTTGTTATGCTTTATGGTTTTCTCATTTTGTTTGTGGTTTCTGCCTTAGCTCTGTCTCTTATCAGCTACACTCAGTTCTTCATTCCTCTACCCTCTGTCACTTCCCTTTATGCATTTGGTTATATTAGGTAATAAAAACATAGTATCTTACTGCTAAGTGGAATCATCCCAACTTGACTCATTGACTGAGACTTGTGCCACAAAACTGTGGCACGAAAAGGTCACACATAACATCTGAATCACTTTCAGAAGATTTCTGTCTCTTTTCATTGACTGTACAGAACATCATCTGAGTTAAGATCCTCAGTTAGTGCTAGAACTTCAATGGGATGCATTCAACATTAGTGTGGGATGGTTGTTACTGCTTAAAATAAGTAGAGCTAATAAATAGGTTTGTTTGCTTAGCAAAAGCAAAAATGCTGGACTGTTTTCAATATTAATTTTTTTAAATATCCTCTCTCGACCAAGAGAATAATTTCTTGGAGATCCTTTTAGTACATACATAGTTGTGCACAATTTCATGTCATTTAACTATCATTTTTATGATGTTCGTGAGTAATTTCCACATTGTATAATCTACAGATCAATATAAGCAATCTCTTATGTCTTTGGTCATTTGGGAACCATTATTTCAATTCCATATTTTCTTCTCATAGAAAGTAGTTTGAAGTTTTTTTGAATCTATGTCATAAGATAGAAACGTCTTCATTCTTTGTTGTGCTGGTGCATTGCTGAGTTATCATCATTACTTTGTGTTTCCCATTTAAGCATCATGGGAAAAGCAGTGGAATTAATACAACATAATGCTCATTAAATATGTATGTGCTATATTAACAATGCATTATGTATTTTATTCCTCAGCTGCTCCCGAGTGGGTAGAACATATCAATGACACAGAGAAGGATATAGGCAGTGACCTGTACTGGCCTTGTGTAGCTACAGGCAAGCCTATTCCAACAATTAGGTGGTTGAAGAATGGTGCCTCGGTAAGTATATTAGCATAGATGATGCTGGACTGATTGCTTAGCTGATAGAAATGATTTTTTGAACCATGCATTATTAAAAGATTAAAAAAAATTATTATAATGATACAAATATTTGCTGATTACACTTGTATTAGGCATTAAAATCTATTTTTTAAAGTTTTATCTCAATCTTCTCTTATTTCTTCGGGCTATTTAGTGTTCAGCTTTGAATTATGAACTTATCTTTTCACCATATGTTTGAGAGGTGGATATCTCTTTTTCTTCAGGCCTGTTGTTTAAATAAATGCTCATTTGTCTGGATAAAAAAAATGTCTGTCATCTACTCTTTAAAATTAATCCTTTTTGCCGCATTAGACATGAGTGTGTCTTTGAAAATATAAGAAAAATGGGGTCAGTGGAGATATGAGAAGAAAGAGTATTTTTAAATTTTCAGTGGTGTTTCTTTATCCTGTATTTTTTCACATTTTTTCTAGACACAGAATGTTGCAAATGTTTAGCTGATGTGAAGTTTAAAGGAGTACTGTTAAATAATTTAATTGTTACATTGGATTGTATAAATTAAGTGGATTTTCTGTCACAGGAACACAGAATTATTTGGGTTGGAAGGGTCCTTAAATATCATCTAGTTCCAACCCCTCTGCCATGGGTGGGGTCGCCTTTCACTAGACCAGATTGCTCAGAGCTCGATCCAGCCTGGCCTTGAACAGTTGCAGGGCTGGGACATGCGCAGTTTCTCTGGGCAAAATTTGTCCAGACATTTCAACAATGTATTTAAAGTCTATTGCTTATACTGTATGAAAAGCCATTAAAAAACTAAGAGATTATAAGAGGGCACAATGTAGTGCTGCGTCTGTTGAGCTATGGTGACTCTGATCTTGGCAAGCAAACAAAAAAAGACAAAAACAGCTTGTTTTTTGATTACCTTAAGAAAAATGTGTGAGGTTGGAGGGAGAACAGGGATATCACCATCTGCCATATGGAGATGGCTTAAACCTGGAAAAGCAATGCTGTTGTCTAGCTTCAGTAGTTATTGCAAACAAATAATTTAACAAGCAAGTTCCTTGATGGTACTTGGCTTTCACTGACAAAATCTGCATACTTGATTGCAGAAAGCGGTGTATAATTCTCCAATAGTACACTGGAAGATTATGCTGTGTGTTAATGTGATGTTAAGATGATTTCCAAATGCAAGATAGCAAAAATATGCTAATTGCCTTGAAAATACAGCTTGTTTCTAAATCAGATAATTTTTAATCAGGTATTTCGCTTAGCACAAAACAAAGATTCTTGTTTTACATAAAATGTTTCCTTTTTACATGAAATATCTTTCCTTTAATATGTTCTTTTTTCAGGTAAATAGTATTCTTTTAATCTTTCATTGCTCCATGCACTCCAATATACTTAGATACAAGAGTTAAACCTTTTCAAATTGATTTTCACAAGAAAACGATTTATTAACGTGATCTTTCAAGAACCGATTGACATCTATTTGTAATTTACAAAATACCCCACCTCACTTTGTGCATTTTTATACACAGTTTTTAAAAATAGATTAAGTATCTTATTTTGATTTATAATTTTTTTTTATATTAAAGTATATAGAAAATAGTTTATACTATCTCCCAGGGAAATCTTCTGAAAAACTCCTACCTTATTGGGGCTTGCTTTGACTTTTTATTGTTGTAAAACAATGTACATACAATAAAAAGTAGTGAACAGTGAGCATGGCATAACAAAGCTTATATGCATAAAATTAATTCAATTCCTTGTTTCTCACTTCTGAATCAGTAGTGTTTGCATTGATATGATAACAGGGGACTGAAGAGTAAATTTATCTGCTGCCACTCATCTAGGACTTTTCCAGGAAAGTATTGAACAGTACCGAGTCTTCTTTTAAAAAAGAAGGTGAACCCCATGTCACTGAAAAAAAAAAAAAAAAGAATGTGGATGAGTGTGAATTCTTCAGCATATGTAGTCTGTATTAATGTCTTATTGTTTTATTGATTCTGTGTTTCAGTTCCGGAAAGGTGAACTAAGAATGCAAAGTCTGACCTTTGACGATGCCGGCATGTACCAGTGTATAGCAGAAAACGTGCATGGAATTATTTATGCAAATGCTGAACTGAAGATTGTGGGTCAGTGGGAGTATTTCTCTATTTGCTATTTCAGAGTTGTGTAATATAGCAGTCATATTTGCAAGTATTTTTTGGTAACAGATTCCTGTGAGGATAAAGCTAAGAACCCTCACTCAGTCTAGGTGAGGTTTATTTGAGCTCTCTACCTGGATTTTGACAACAACTTCAGGATAAAGTTACTAACTTATGAGGCATGTTTGCTGTATTATTTCTGATGTTTGTCTACTGCTGTTACCCCTCAGAGAAACTGATAGTGCGGAAATCATATGCAGCATGTAGAATTGCTGCCTACACTTTCAAGCTTGCATAACTGGTTGAGAAGCATTTTATTTTTTACTCACCTATGCTCACTGTTCTGTGGGGTAAAACCTGCTGTTTCAGAAACCGTATTGTCAGTCACTTGGCCTTTGAAGCTCTTCCTCTTCACTCTCCGTTTGCTTTTGCCTTCTACAACCCATTAAAGCCAAGCCACAATGTTTGCGTGCAATAGAGCTGTGCCATTTAATGGCTGGATGTTGTTATTAATCCATTGTTCTCCTAAGGAGCATCAATTTAACTTTCAGATCCGGAGTGATCAGCCTTAAAGCAATTTCTGATGTTTTTGCTGATGTCATTAGAGCAGGTGCACTGGCTGTATGACAGGGTTTTCCTAGATTTCCCTGCAGTACTTACTCTGGGTTCTTTTCCATCTCACACTTGCTTTCAGACTTTCCCAAGACCTGAAATATTATTGGTTTTCCCAATCCATTGCAGAACAATACCTCATCCTACGCTGTTCTTCCATTACTATGTACTCACTACCAGCCTGGATTACACACAATGAGCACCTTTTGCATTTGCTTTCAAAATTTGGTGTTGGTAAGATGTGGATGTTTGTCAGAGTTTTGCTCTGTACTTCTGTAATTAACTAATAACCTTATTTCTTCAGGCTGTGCACACACTTGCTGGCACAATTAACAATGTTATACCAGGATGCAAAATAGTTAAATGATTTTTTTCTTTTATTTGGTTTTAGATAGAGAGAAAATCAGTAAGCAAAGATCTGACCTCAAAAACATAAGCAAGGTGCTTGCTACAATCATGTGTCATTACTCTTGTACATCTGAGAGTGCACCTAGGGCCAGCTGGCCAAACAAAAAACTACAAAGAAGGGCACAACCTTAGAGTTCCTGGAGAGGGTTAAAATCACTGAAAAGTGTGATCGAGTGAGGAACTTGTTACAAAGATTCATCTTCAGGAATCTGAATTTTATTAGGACTGATCAAAAGGCCTTTTGAAAGGGAAGAACTTCTTATTGATTTCAGTGGACTTTGATCTTGTTAGATTAAGCTTAGATGGAAGTTTCAGAAAGAAACCTCTAATGTAACGCAGCACAGAACTACATAATTATTTTTCCTGTTTCTTTTAGGTCACCATCTACTTCCCACCACATCTCTGTATCCTTAATATTTTTCTCACTGGTCTAAATAATGGACATTTGTAAAAAATTCAGTAGTTCTGTCATTTATTGCATGTTGCAAACAAATTTTCTTTTGCAGTAAATCACTAACAGCAATACTTGTGTTAATTTTTGCTTTCAGCTTCACCTCCTACTTTTGAACTGAACCCTATGAAGAAGAAAATCCTAGCAGCTAAAGGGGGGCGTGTAATCATTGAATGCAAGCCTAAAGCTGCTCCTAAGCCAAAATTCTCCTGGAGCAAAGGAACAGAATTGCTTGTAAATGGGAGCCGGTTAGTATTGGCTGTTAGTGAACACTTCGAGCCTTAAAAAAATTGCCATATATTTCTATCTATTTCTCCCTTTTCAAGAATTCAGGGACAGGAAAATATGTAATTTCAGGAAAATAATACGCTGAAATATTGCTGACAGTGTGGATCTAAATAGCTAGTAGGGTATCCAACTTTAACCAGTCTCTTTGGTGCTGGTTACATTTAAGAATTTAATTGTATCATAAAACTCTAAGAAAAATATTTGAATGAGTACAAATGCATAGAAGTATGTGCTCTTGCTCCAGCAACGAGACATCTAATCCTGCCACAGTCTCTTTAAATATCTTTTTCTATAAGGGTGTTTATAAATCCAGTAGTGAGTGTGAGTTTTCAAAAGATGTTTGTAGTTTGTTCTTTCGCTTACTACAGTTCTAGAGTAAACATTGGTTTCAAATATAAACCCTAGTTGCTTTTGATATGTTTTTTGCACTTTCCATAGCATACGTATCTGGGACGATGGGAGTCTGGAAATTATCAATGTAACAAAGCTGGATGAAGGTCGCTACACCTGTTTTGCGGAAAATAACCGAGGAAAAGCTAATAGCACTGGTGTTCTAGAAATGACAGGTAAGTCTCTGAATTGTATTAGTTTCTTTTGGCTATATTCCCTCAATTCAAAATCACTAATGTTTTGCTCCAGCATTGCAAGCTGCTCCATATTTTTTCTTTCTATTTTAATTCCTCATTAAGAACGAACTGATGCTTTTAAAGCATGTTGCTCAGAAGAAACTGGGTTTATTTGCAACAGTCCTATCACTGTATCTCAATTTTCAGGGTTGATTTATCCATAAGAGATTATTAAATCAGATACATTAAGTTGACATATTTTAATGCATTCCTTCAATTTGGTAGCTTAGCACTCACACTATGGTGAGATTCTGGAGCCTCAACTGAGAGCAAGGGCACTTCTACTGACCTTTCTTTTTCTTCTTTTTTTTTCTTTTTTTTTTTTTCTGTTTTTTTTTGGTACTGCAAGCAGATTTGAGAGAGGAGTATGCATGTTCAAGGGAATTTGCATAAAATTTGTGAGATAAGGGCATATAGCCTTATGACTGTGCTACTAAATTCTCTTCCTTTATGAGTATTAGTATTTATTGATTGAGTACTGATATCCTTAATTATGTATTTTAAATCCGATGTCAAATAGTTAAATAACTCTAGACTACAGATGGGAAAGACAACATTCTGTAACAACTATGTCTATCAAGTACCACTGATCATAGGAGAGTAATTTATCAGATACATTTTTATCTCTGTTCCAGAAGTTATGTTGGATGTGTCAGCTCAATACCACGATAGTGATGTACTAATGTGAGAATTAATCTGTAGTACCAGATCATATGAAAACAATTTTCTGGATTATATATACCAAATGAGTTGTAAAATTTTACTTTATGTTTTCAGTTACTTTTTATCATCTTCTGCTGTTACATATGTCTTAATATTACTCTCAGGCATTTAAGTATTTTGAAAGTTTTTGTAACTAAATATATCCAGACCCTTCATAGTTATATCATACCTTCTAAAATCAGGAAGAACATTTGCAAACTAAATTCACACAGTGGAACACTTAAACTATATGTTTGTAAACCTTATAAAGTAGTATAAAGAAATTTTAAATTTTGAAGAATTCTGCTCTGATTCATCTAAAAATGAACATCAAGATAATAAGACGTCATAGCAGAAACAGAAGGGTCAGATGGCATATTTCAAAACTCTTTTCACATTGTGGACAAAGTGGACAATGATGAAGGTTGATGAAGAATGCTTTAAAACTGGCATTCCCAAGCACATTACATGGCCCATAAAATGTCTCGGACATGGTGCATGACTACAGGAAATTAAAAAGTTAAATCTGAAACTGACAGGCACTGCAAAGTCTGATGGTTTTTCCCAGATGTTGCTTGTTCCCTGCCACTGATCCACTGTTTCAGCAACATTTTAGACTAGTAGAATATTTATGTATACATTTAGAAAATCAGTGATGATAGAACCAAATGCTGAGCATACAGGCACCACCACACTGGAATGGAGCAAGTATCCTAAGAGTGTGTCCACAGCTAAGACTTTGGAGATCGAATGTTAACTGGTTGCTCCAACGCACTATGAGATGCTCCGTATTGCAAAAGCCAGTAGTTGTGCCATCCTCAGAGTCTCAGGCATTTTAGGTGTAGAAGGTTTTCTTTGTTCTCTTTAGTTTGGTCCTTTGAAGTGTAACTGTATGAATAACATGCAAATTGGAGTTTGAAGGCATAGTTTAATGTATAATCAAACAGTTATGGAGCTAAGCTTACATTTGAATAAACATTTATTTATTGGAATTTTCCATGTTTGCTATTAACTTCACAGAAGCTACAAGGATTACTTTAGCTCCGTTGAATGTTGATGTCACCGTTGGAGAGAATGCTACCATGCAATGCATTGCGTCCCATGATCCCACATTAGACCTGACATTTATTTGGTCTCTAAATGGCTTTGTAATAGATTTTGAGAAAGAACACGAACATTATGAAAGGAATTTTATGGTAAGATACTACAGATCCTTATTTAATATGGGAAAACCTAGTTTTCTTTGTTGTGAATAGCTCTCTTTTCTGGTATACTTCTGTTGTGTTGGTTCAGGTCCAGAAAGATGCAGTAGGCCGAGAACATAAAATAGAATTACAATTTAGACACCTTACAGACACACATAGACACTGGCAGGTAGATACCTGAAATCAGGGATCTAAATTGACGTAAGTATTTTGGTACCTTGGTTAAATCCCACTCTGGTTATTAGTAAAAATAGCTGGTAAATAGGTAGCCTTGTAGTAAACAGGGTGCAAATTATCTCAAAAAAAGTGTGCATATGCGTTCATTTTTACTTACCCGTGTTTTTCTCATCAGCATTTCTGGAATTTGGCACAAGACTGGGCCAGATGGTGGATAGGAGTCAAACAGTCTGTAAACACTGAGCAAGAGTTTGTGTAAAGGCTAAAAAAGTTAATACAAAGACACTAATTTTGACACATAGAAAGAGGAATCATAGTTCTTCTGTATTTGCATCTATGGCTATATTTTTAGAGTCTTCTATCAGGCTTATTCAAAATTAATATCTCTATTAGAAGTCCTTTCTTATCTGATCACATGCTGATTTACCTAATATTCAACAACCTCAGTGTTTGCCTATGTGTGTAAATATTCTGTCGTTCTTCATTTAAATTATACAAAAATCCTTAAATTTATATACCTTTTTATTTTGTGCTTCGAAGAGGAACTGTGGATATATAGAGAAAAGGTTGCTAATGATACCTGTAGTATCTGGAAACACCAGTGTGCTGGTTTAAGAGTCAACCAGCAGGGGAAATGAACTCAACTCAAAGGAGAGACCACAAGTCAGAATAACAATTTATTAAAACAACACAGCAAGCACAATCACACAAACAAACAATTGGTCCTAACCCACAAAACCCACATGTACAACCCGGTACCCTGGGGCATGAACAAAGTGGTGTTCCCTGGGCCCCGCTTGAGTCCAAAGTAAAGGGAGAGGGGAAAAACCTGCTGGTGGGAGAGCTGTTGCAGTCTGGTCAGAAGCGGTGATTGCAGTCCAGCTGAGGTTGAGAGCGATGAACTGCAGTCTTCCTCTGGATCCCACGAGTGGTTGCAAAAGTTCTGAAACTCCAGGTTTATATATTCTCCAGTTCAGGCAGGAATGGTCAATCCTTCCCTCAGAGCGGGGACTTCCATAAAGGGTGTGAGGACAAGAGCAGCCTCCTATCTCACAGGCCTCTTAACACCTAGTTTATAGCCTGAGGAGTCAGGCTCTATGGGCAGAGGGTGTGAATAGTCCATTGACAACAGTTTCTGGGAAATGGCATGGAAGGCTTATAGAATACACAGTTTTGGGTTATACCCATACCATGATGAACTGATCTCAGCTGTCCTAACTAGGACAACCAGGGATTGTGCTTAGTTTCAGCTCCATGTTCAAAATTATGTACCGTGTAACAGTGCCTCCTGCAGTCCTCCTCCTAGGCTGGCAATATTATCTGATTTTACATGGACCAAGAGATTCTTTTTTTCTCTTTCAGTATCTGTTTATCTCCATGTGAAAAGATGTTTCAAGCATAACTATTTTAGTCTGATTTGGAACAAACCAACCCTTTGAGGAGTCAGAGTTGCCTCAACCTGCTCATTTGCTGAGTTGTAGAACATCCCTAAGAAGTCACGTTGCTCTCTTTCAGTAAGAGAACAAGCCCTTGTTCAACAATCCAGTAGAAGTATGCTAAAATCATCTTAAAACATTTAAACTCAATGACATAAACCAGTTTCTGCAATAAATCTCCTGAAAGTCTATGTCCAGACTCAGCAGCAGGGCAGTAAGCAGTTTGCAGTCTATTTTGTATTACCTCGGGAATTTAAAAAAAGGGTAGATCTTCATCAGTACGCTGACATCTTTCAAAATATTTTCTTCATGTGGCTACTAAGCCACACTTTTGATATGTTTATATTTACACTTTGGTAGTAATCAATATATAGGAATACCATGAAAAAGCTTGAATCGCCTCTTAATGGCATTCGTTTGCCCTTCGGTAAAGGTTGGAATGAGTCAGAGTGTCAGTCAAAATAAGAACTTGAAGAGTAAAGCCCCAATAAATTTATTCCTTGTAAAAGAGCAAATAAAACCACTCTGTGTTAGATTTTATTTAGTTGATTTCTTTTAGCTACCTGACACAAGTCGTACAAAGAAATCGTGTTCCATAAAACAGAAACTCAGGCTGAAAGTGTTGATGAATCAGTGATATGGAAGGTAAAAATGCTTTTATCAGAGGAGTTTGTAATGCAAGAGAAAGGAATCTGAACTTTCTCCATCTGTGGGTCATGTGTTGAACAAAAATTTTTGTATCACTAATAGATACTTTTGGGTTTTCCTCTAAATAATGGAAATAAAAGGAAATTGGATTATTTTTTCTTTTAGGGTAAATTAATTCTGAAAGTTTATCCTGGTTTTAGAGCACTTTCTAGTAAATAACCTCAAGTGAACAAATGTGGAACCATGTAAGGGCTTCAAAAAGTGTGTGATTCTCTTAGAAAATTGATGATATATAATTCCGCCCTGTTTCATCTTCCAGAGAGCCAGTGGTCCTGGACTCCTGATCCCAAATTCTAATTAACTCCACAATATTTTAGACACTATTAAAGTGCTTGATTTCAAAACCAAATTAGCCTAACTTTACTAGACTACCTTGGTCTCTATAGACTTTTTATGGTCTGCAGAGAGAGAGAAAGAGGTGCTTCACTTCATGTGGGTGTTAAATCTTGTGCTGGAATATTTCCTTTTCCAAGAGATTAAAGGGATGGATTCAGAAGGAACTGAAGAGCAGCTAACTCTTAATTCACTTAGACAGTTGAAGTTTAGGTTAGGTCCAAACATCAGTTAATTTACTTTTCAGTGTGTAAAGTGTGTGTGTCCATCTTCCTGAAGGACATTTCTTGGTTTGTTGTGTTTCTTTTGCATTTGATCAATACTAAATTATTTTAACAGGGGCAGCTTCTTGTTTTGCATTCCTATACCTTACTTCTGGGCTTTCAAATGCAAAGCAAGTGCAGATAATCTCTATTCCTCTTTCACAGGCAGCTTAGTCTTTACTGGGGACAGTAGGATTGCATTTGAAGTCTGCATTTGTAGTTATTAGGTTATTCAGCGCTTAAGTAATAACAAATTTAGAATGTTTAACAAATTCAGCAAATCCAGTACAAATGTTTATATAGGATACAATTAAGAGGAGTATGAACTTTTTATATTTCTGTTTCATTCATTTATTGTATTCTTACATTAAAGGGTTTTCTCCTTCCTGTGCAAACAAAGGGATTTTCTTCTGCCCGTTTCCATCTCTAGCAGTTCTGAGCTGAAGTCGCTGGGTGGCAGGTTTGTTCAGGCTTTCCCAAATGCAGAGGGTGAGCTGTTCTGATTTGAGAGCAGCAGCACGAACTGCTGGGCTTGAAACAGTAAAGTCCCATGCTGCCATCCAGCCCTTCACAAACACAAAATAAAAAGATATTCCATCATGAATATTAAAATTACTGGGTATGTGAAGCCTGCACTCTGTGCTATAATTTCCTGTTGATGAAGGATCCTCATCTGTCTTCCTGAAAATATCACTATTAATTTATGTGACTGTGCAGATCAACATGCTGAAACTTGATAGTGTCACAGTATTTCAGTTCTCAAAATAATACTAATGTTGTCATCCCATACACATAATGAAATGCTAATGAAATTCATGTAAATCTCTGCACTGTTCTTTCTTTAAATGGAAGCTTTGGTATCTCCATCATGGCTGAAGGCAAAACTAATTTGCATTACGTTAGTACTAAAATTCATTTCTCAAAAGGACATTTGCCGGTGCTGTTTTTATTTCCTGTGACAGCAATATTTAAGATGGAAAAATATATATGAATTGGTTAGCTTCCAAAGAATTAAATGGAGTCTACAAAATCTTAGTATTAAATTGATTACTTTTGACTTTATTTATGATTGTTCCTCTGATTATTTAATTGACAAACTAAACGTTATCAATCCTTTCAAGTCTCAAAGAGATACAGCACTTCAAGTAGTCTGGAAAATGCCAACATTTGATCACTTTTTATAGATCTTCTTTTTGTCATGTGTTTTTAAAGATTGAAAAGATTACTTTTGTTATATATTAAAAAATGTAAATACTATCCAAATATGACTGTTCTTTTAAGTTTATTACAAAAAAACTCTTTCATATGAGAAGGTGTGTTACTGTTCTTTTTTTTACTTTTGAGTCCATTTGTATGGATAGTCAGGAAGAAGAACTTCATAATTTAACTGGTTCAAGTCAGAATCTTGTAAGTAGATTAGGAAAAGTCCAAATGTAGGCTGTAGTAGTCTTAGTCACATAATGACACACATACATTTTAAAATGTTTTGCATACCAGCAGTATTCCTATTTGCTACATTATTTACAAGTTGTCTTAAGCAAAATCAGTGAACCTGAAACCCTGATATTTTTGTCACCATTTTATTTTTAATAACTATACTTAAATAGCTTTACAAGTTAGGTTAGATATCAAGAAAAGGTTTTTCACCCAAAGGGTGGTTGAGCACTGGAACAGCCTCCCCAGTGAAGTGGTCACAGCACCAAGCCTGTCTGAGTTCAAGAAACGTTTGGACAATACTCTAAGGCACATGATGGGATTCTTGGGGCTGTTCTGTGCATGGTCAGGAGTTGGACTCAATGATCCCGATAGTGGGCAGTCAAAAACTAAGCGATTCCAGGTATGGGGTATAAACTGGAATACTTTATTGAGCACGAGAACACAATTTAAGGGCCTTGGAGGTTGGACGTGTTAATGAGGAGGACGAGCTATGTTAATTAGGGGATGGATCATGCTAACTAGAGGATTACACAGTTTTCTGCTACAGTTACACAAGTGATTAATATTTTCCTTTTTTAGGACCACATGGGGGGAAAAGGACTAAGGGGTTTCTTCATAGTTTGATAACATCATCACGAAGTCTTTCCATATCTTGCTGGAGGAGACAGGTCAATCAACATAGCTAAATATTAATAGGTCTTGTGATGGAGTGTCCTCAGAGCAAGGAGTTTCTCCCAGCTCCTGCTGTCCATGGCCTGCTACATAATCTCATCAGCTCCTTCTCTGCTGATATTATATTTTTGGGATCCTACACTGGATGGTTCCCTTCCAGCTCTGCATATTCTATGATTCTATGCTTGCAAGTAGCTTTCTTCTGTAAGAATTAAACAAAGACTAAAGGGTGATAGAAAGATACAGTAAGGCCAGATGATGAGTTTTGTCGTAGAGATATCTGACTTGTTACTTACTCATATTTTCTCATACGAAGGGGGCATTGTTCAAGTTGATGCTGACACATCTTGGTGTCATGACTGCTACAGAGCAGGAATTAAGACCTGATGAATCCACACTGACTCTGAAGTGTGCATTCTGACTTAGCAATGTGCTCTCCAGTGTTCAGGGACATGGCACAAAGGCAGACAGATAGGTTCAACATACAACTTGCAGGGCTCACAGCTCAGGCTCCATGCAGCTTAATCCAAGCTGTCTGTACATAACTAGCTCTGGTATCCCTCCAGCTATCATACAGTGAAGCTGGACTACGTATATACTTCATATTCTCAAAGGATTTTTTTTCCTTTGCAAATATTATTCCTCTTACTTTATGCCTCTCTAAAAGACAGAAAGCTTTGCAGTCTTACAGGATGACATTTGTAATATTCTGGATATATGTGGCCAGTTACTTTACATTAAAGTGAAACAGGCATGGAAGGGCCTGTTTCTTTAACTGATAAAGGTGTTTAATTCAAACACAAAAATCCACTACAGATTTCTCAAAAGAGGTGGGATGAATTCTAGATTGAAGACTATGTTTGCCAAAACATTATGTTCTCATAACTGGTGGTTTTGTAAAGCACAAAGAACAAGTTGAACTATAAAAAAAATCAGATTAGAGGAGTATGGGTTAATACATGCCTGTTTTATGTAAATTATTATTGTTTGCAGTTCCAGGACTAGTAAACAAAGTTCTACTGCATGCTCTTGCTTCAATAGGAGACACTTCGTTTTATTGTATAAATCTTTCTTCCAGCCCAAACTATTCTATGACTCTATGATTCCACAGTTTTCTACAACAGAAAAATATACAAGAATTTTCATTTTAATTTTTCTTTACTGCTTTCCCTGCAGATGGTGGAGTCTTGCTCCAGCTACAGACCAGAAAATGAATAGAAAGTTTGAAAGAACTGAAGAATTGGAGTAAAATCTTTAGATAGAGTCGTAGAATCATTTAGGTTGAAAAAGACCTTTAAGATCATTGAGTGCATCCGTTAACGCAGCACTACCAAGTCCACCACTAAACAATGTCCCTAATTGCCACATCTGCACATCTTTCAAATACCTCCAGGGTTGGTGACTCAACCACTTTGTCTTGTTGAACCTCACACAGTTGTCCTCTGTCCACTGATGCAGCCTGTCCAGATCCCTCTGCAGAGCCTTCCTACCCTCCAGCAAATCAACACTCCCACTGATCTTAGTGTTGCTTGTGACTTGACTGAGAGTGCACTCGATACCTTATCGAGATCATTGATAAAGATATTAAACAGGACTGACCCCAATACTAAGCCTTGGGGAATACCACTGGGGACCAACCAGCAACCGAATGTAGCACCATTCCCCGCCACTCTGTGGGCCCAGCCATCCAGCTAGATTTTTCCTAGCGAACAGCGCACCCATCCAAGCCATGAGCAGCCAGCTTCTCCAGGAGAATGCTGTGGGAAATGGTGTCAAAAGCTTTACTAAAGTCCAGGTAGTCAGTGTCCACAGCCTTTCCCTCATCCACTAAACGGGTGGCCTTATCATAGACATTAGGTTAGTCAAAATAGGAAAGTTCAGTTACACAGTGACAAGGAAGAAGAGGTTATTTATGGAATGGAACAAAACCAGAGTTTTAATGAGCTTATTTAGTACAGTTGTCGATTATATGGAGGCAGTAGGTGACTGTTAATGAAGCATGTCCAACCAAATCAACTACCTACTGCCTTTTTTTCTGAAAATAAGTCCCAAGACTCTCAGAAGGCACTGTTTTAATACATTGCTTTCAGTGCCATGATGCATTAGGGAGATGCTTTAGACATGAATGAATTTAAAATAACATATTTTGGCTAGATTTGGGGTAATATTTAGAGGCAAAGGCCTAATAGTAATGTAGTGAGCGTGGAATGGCATGGATGGAGTCAGTGGTTAAGAACAAGGAGGGAAAGGAAAGCAGAAGACATAGTGCTGAGGGTGAAGCCAACAAGCAGTTGTCTCTGACAGAAGCCTTTGAGGAAACCTATTATTAATCCGCAGTGCTATTTCCAGCATGAAGAATTGTAGTTGGTTTAAGGATGAAGATCTGCCAACCTCTGTGCTAGAATTAAAGAAATACTTTGCAAAAGCAGTTGACTGTAACTTTTATGTGCCTGTGAGACTTAGCAAGCTACCAAAATCCATGTACCATCCCTGGTTAGGTAGCAGGAGCTGAAAAAGCTCAGTATGAGCACTGCTCAGAGAAATGTAGTTTGCAGTGTATTGTGAATTTTTGTCATCTGCCATAAAGTTGTGAGCCATGAGCATATGTGATCAAGTACAAGTTTTTTTCTGCTGTTGGAAATGAAATAACAAGGCGTATCACCACAGAGATCTTGCTACAAAGCATAGTGTCCTGAAGCATTCTCAGTGGTATCCTGAATGGAGAAGAATAATATATTTGTTGGATATACTTCCCAATCAACATTTCAAGGGTAGAATTAGCACAGTACTTTCTTTACATATAAATATAGCTCACTGAAGGAAGATATTCTTCAGAGGGAAAGACCGTCGTCCTTATCCAGCTGAGTTTTTTGTAACTATCATGTCGTCCGTGGCTTATAAAACAAAACAAGGGAAGCTTTCCAGTGAATAGGATTAAGGTAATAGAGCTGCACTGGTGGTGTTGTCCCCATGTTATATCTGATCTCAATATCAGGAAAACAGCTACAATCACATTTACATTAACATTCCTCAGCAGCTGTTGGATTATCTGTTCTACTTGTAGCAACAACATAGCATATCTTCTAATGGCAGGATCAAACCAATTCACGTGAACTCATTTAGAGTTAATAATTTTAGGTACAGGTAATTGAAAAAGATTTAAAAATTATTTCTAGCTTTGGAAAAACTGATCTTATCACCCAGAATCCCATCTCTGATTATTTCTTATCAATTCTCTTATCATTTTACCACGACTGTGTATTAAATAGTGCTGAAGCTCAGATGTCTAATTTTAGAAATTGAATGGGAAAAAAAAAAAGACTGTCTCTGCTTACCAGGTTCTTCTATTTCTGCCAAGTTAGCTTTATTATTACAAAGAGCTTGTTAATCTTATATTAACCTAAGCTTCTTCATTGTCTCTGAGAGGGAATACTGCTTTCAACCAAAATATTGAATTTGAGTAAATGAGTTTTGATCGCACAAGGGCATGTTCTGATGGCTTTCAGTAATACAGGGCACTGGCAAAGGTGATAGTCAAAAGAGAACAATGAACATCAGAAATAGGTCTTTGCTATTTTATAGGTCACAATGCTATTTTTGACATCACTATTAAATCATAAATATAGAGCTTATGTGATGGAAGTCTTTGCTTGAAACTTGGTAAATACTGTGTGGTGAACCACAGATACCATTGGAACATCCTTAAGTACTGCTATCACTATTTCCAGTCTGTGATTCAGTCTTCTCTGAGTTAAGGAAGGCATTTTTAAACATTGCTGTACTGAGGTTTTTGAACAAAACCATACAGTACACTCATATCTAATTTGTGGACAGAATTTGCTGATGCCCATGCTCTTTATTTGCTTTGTAAGCTCTTCTTTTACCACCAAGAACTTAGGCTTCTTCTGAGGTATGGAAACCTTCATTACCAAATGCATAAAACCTTGCTCCAGGAGAGCTTCTGAACCAACAAGATACAATACTATATCTATGGTTTGCTGATTTTTAAATTATGTTACATTTTCCTATCTGTTTTTCATCATTTAGATTTTAAGACCAAGTTCCTGTAAGGGAAATTACTGTTAGGGCAAGTATATGGACACTATTATCATTAGTAAATATAATAAAGTATTTTAATTAAAGTACTAACTTAGGAATGAGTACTAAGCCTATTAAGAATTTGAAATCATTTATTATTCAAGTAATAATATGATCATGAGAATTCTGTCTATGCAGTTTTTCTAAACCTTGTTGTTTTACCCAACCTTTGATTATGTTTATTTGCAGATTAAAGTGCAAGCAATGATCAGAGAATCAAAGGCAGTGTGGTTCTTTCTAGAATGACATTTAGTGTTAATGAACTAAAGATTTATACACAGCAGTCAAATAAGGACCTGTTTGTCTTCTTTATTGAAACCAAAACCAATAAGAACAGGATTGGAAAAAAACTAACCCAACAACCAAACAAAAACCAGGAACTGAAAACTCAAGGAATTTGAACTTTTGCAGCTTCTTTGTTGTAATTTTTGGAGGGCAGAGGAGCAGGTAGCTGACTTCTCCATTCCCATAGAACTACTGACACTCCCACTGATTTTTTTTCCTGAAAGCCGTGGACAGCGTTTCTTAGGCCACTGTAGGGCTTACATGTAGTTAGTCAGGCAGCCAGACACTGTTAGTTTATGCAGTAATCCTGCAGACTTTCAAAGGATGCTGTCCTTGATAGCACTCTCCCTTTAGTTCTTATGAATAAGCTGGGAGGCACCAGCACAGAAATGCTACTATCCCAGAATACTCTCATCTCTGTGTACTGCATGCACTTTGGCAAATTAAATTAAAAGCTGTGTCATGTTAGCCTTGAGTGAAAAGTGTGAAAATATATATATATAGACATGGACATAGTTTAATAATAACTAAAAGATAAATGGTCTGAAATATATCAAGAATATGGAATTGTTCACTGTTCCAACTGATCTGTTTGATCATTGCTAACAGCACTTGTGTCACTCAAAAAGAGAGAAGGTACGGTGTAACCTGCATTTCTTGCTGACCCTATGAGGTAATCAGCTAGCCAGAATTAAGCATTTTCTTTCATGTTGCTTGATTTTCCTTTTACTGATTTACCACAGTAATTTCTTAAAGATGTGAATTCTTTTGTTGGACCAGAAAAAGCCAGTGTTAACAGATTTCAGTTGGTGCTGAAATTTTATGCTAGCAGAAATTGAAGCTGGCAACAAAAATCATCACAGGACTTTGGAAAAGAAAAATATTTTTATCTGGGTATTTTAATCTCCCTTAAATATAGACTCTGAACTCTCATTCTAGTTTCAGAACATTTGGAAAAGATTTAACCTTACTTTTTCCCCCCATCCTTTTCAATTGGGAAACATATGCTGGGTGGCATAATTTTATTTCATTTCTTCTGGATGTTTACATGCAGAGACACAGCCCATAATATTTGAGATTGTATTGAAAGTTTTTGTTGTTCCCTAGAACCTGCAATGATGCTAGCACTAGTTCTTACACCTAAATATTTAGCTGTTTCTTTTTTTACATATCGTTTTGCATCTGAGTTCCTTTTGTACAGGCGTATGAAGGTTTGCGGATTGTAGTGAATTATCTCAGGGTTTGATTTGGGTTTTTTAGTTGTATTTCTGAACAATTTTCAGTGAATTAGGAAATCTGAATGTTGCCCCTTTTGATATAGTGTGTCATAAATCCATCTGGATTTTTTGTAGCATTTTTACTTCCATGAAAGCAATCAGATGTATTTTGGAGAGAACATATGGCTTTTTCTGAAATACCTTTAAGATTAACACATGTATAATGCAGTGAATTAGCCTAGTAATCTTTTTCTGTAATAAAATGCAGGATAGATAAGCAAAACATTTTGACTGTGTTATTTTTAAACATTTATGTAAATGTCTTCACATAAAATGTGTTTTTCATTAAGAATAGCTGTGGTGTATATAGTGGTCTCTGTTCTATTCCTTGTTTTATTGGTACACATCCAGTTACTCAGTGTGTTCATGGAAGTGTCATAGGACAAAAATACTTTGTTTTGCCTCTCTGTACAGACACAGGTAGCAGCAGACATCTGAAATCATGGCTGTATAATTCCCAATAGTCTGCCATTGGTGAAGAGTATAGAGGAAGGATTAGGGTCTTTGATGATGAGTGTATGAGCCTTGTTGAACGGTAAATTGCTTCCCTGGGGGTTCTGCTGTTTGCCAAGGAACAGCAAGAGCTGAGTCGATGTACGGTCAGGCAGGGACATCACCAGGAAGGGCTGAGGGTGCAGGGCAGGTCTTGGTGCGCCTTTATTTAGGCTGTGATTGTAGCCTATCTGTGATAAAAACTCTCATACTGCTTTAGGCTTGTAAGGAAGAGCCAAACAGCATCCTGCTCTTTTAGTAGGACACCATGACATGTCATCATGCCAGTGTGCATAAGAAAAGCAAGTAATGTGCAGAAAAATCATCTGACTGTAGTTTATGAATGAATTCTTGACTCATTGTTCAGATATGGTTTTCAAACAGTAAAAGGGCTTGTAAAAAACATTTTCTAAGATGTCTGGATTTCCATGTCCAGTAAACATCAGCTGCTCCTCAGGAAGCACAAGACATTTTCAACAGCTGTCCTATAAATCGGATTTATCTTTGAGGGTGTTTTGTTCTCGAAGTAAGCACTTTTTGGAAATAGCAACCACTGTAGATCAGTTGGGAGGATGTATAGACAGATATTGCATGGCTGTACAGGGATGTTTGCCAGTTTCATTTACTGCTGTTTTTGTGACAGATTAAATCCAATGGTGAGCTGCTCATTAAAAATGTTCAGCTGCGGCACGCAGGGAGGTACATGTGCACTGCTCAGACAATTGTGGACAACTCCTCAGCTTCAGCAGACCTTGTGGTAAGAGGTAAGGTCCTCAAGGTAATACAGAAATATGGCTGGTTTTTACCTGGACAAGCAGTGTTCCTAATTGTTTAGAATATATTATTTCCCATCAATAGATGACAAATTAAAATGAGAAGTGCATGAACATGTAAAGGCCTAAAAGTCTACTCAGGGTACTCATTCGGTTGCAGACATTTAGAGGTCTAACTGAGCATGTATCTTCCTGAAAAGCAATAAAGATTTTTTTATTATAGGTATTTTCCGTATGTTAAAGCAATTTTTAGAAAGTTTAATTTGATGTTTAATATTAAAAATAGATTTCAAGGATCATTTCAATGTGTTCAATATATAACATTTTTAAGCCTCTTCTCTGTTCTTATAAAGCTTTTTGGATTAAATTATTGTGTATAATACTAGGCCTAGATTAAAAGGATTCCTAGTTTTCAAATGAAACCAGGACATTTGAGTTTAAGTTTATCACTCAGTTTTTAACTGATTCATGTCTGTTAAGTGTTAACTGCAGTCTCAAAATGCTTTTCGTGCTCATATAATATGTATCCTACAAGAACTGTTACAATGTGAAATTTTAATAACCTGAGTTAAATTCACATTCTTTGGGCATTTGCTCTGTTTTGTTCCTCTAGGCATAACACATTCAGAAGTGCTAATGGTCTGTAGTGCTGACAATTCAAAGCAGACATAACTTTTACTTTCAGCTGCATTGCTTTTTTGTTTTGCCCCACCTTCCAGTTATGCTCTACAGCTGTATAGCAGCTGAAGTATAGCCAGTGTCTTGGTTCTGAATTTCTGTCATCTGAGGATGTTGTGGACTTGAATATTTCTGTATTAAATTTTTACTGGGTGTCAACTGCCTGTGACTGGTCACCAGTTTTGGAAAAAATGTCAAAGCAAATATGATGAATGGTGAAACTGCAGAATATATCTGCAAACTGAAAGAGAAGTCTCTGTTAATGTTCCTTAGTATTATGTAAGAAATTCCTTTTAAAAATAAAAGGAGAGACAAGGTGCTTTATGTAGCTTCTGATTCCCTTTCCAAGCCAGTAGTTAGAATCATTGCTCGGAGGTTATGTTGTGGAAGACACGAACATTTGTTTTATGCTCAACATTTAGATATTAATACAGTGAACACAGTTCTGCTTATTGCTGAGTAATTCTTAGTACCAGTTTTGTCAGTGGAAGACAGCATCTTACAGGGGCAAGGGTAAATATGAAATATGGCAAAGGTTACATTATAGTTTCACTGCATTGGTAGAAAGAGGCATCAGCAAAGTATGAAAACAGGGGTGAGTTCCAGAGCATCTCATCAGTGAAGTGGTAAAGGATATCCGCTGTCACTGCAGGCACATATTTTTGTCAGTCCACAAAACAATTTAACAGTTCATATGGATTGTTCTATGTGATCTTACTTAAATTGCTGATGTGTTCAGAATTGCTAGTGATACTAGCACACTAAAGACTGTGAGGCCCCTTAGTGCACAGCAGACCTTACTGGCCCTGCCCAGCCTCACCCAGCGCATCCACTCATGCAGCTGCCCATGGGCCCAGGAGCCTTGCCCAGATCAGCCCTGGACCTTGCCCTGACTGGGGCTGTGTTACAAATGTGCCTGCTTCCAACTCTGTCTCTGGACCTGCCTCCTGGATGTGCTTCAGGCCTGTGCTCTGAGTAGCTGTCTCCTGGATGGACTTCTTGGATATATGCAGCAGTCTGTCACTTGGATGCACCTGGCCCACTGCCCTTAGTTTCTAGGACTGCTGCTCTGCCCTGTGGAACTGTGCCCCGTTACTGAAAGAAGTGTCAACCCTGGGGTTAGTTGTGGGTCCTGTCTAAGCTTTCCTGAGGGAGCAGCTGGCCCTTGGTGTTTCCTGACTGGTGCCTAAAAAAAATTCAGGGAGAAAAAAAAAACTCTGAGGCAAATTAGTTTTGGAGGTGAGATAAGGAAAGGATTTTAATTTGTGTCTCTGAAGCATAAGATTACAAGGCACGTGCACCTCCGTGTCTCAGATGTTACAATTTATAATATTCTCTCTCCAGTCCCTGTTTTCATCCACCCTGTGGCTTTTGCCCTGATCCATCCCCATCCCACCCCTGGGGAATTGGGACTGGGGGCTTTTCAAGACTCTTTTTTCATCAATCTTTATCTTCTTTGAGGTACAGGGGGCATATATTCAGCCAGTTCTTGACTGTACTTTTGTGGTTTAGGCCAAGGTACAAGCATTCTCTAAACAGAACAGGCCTGTCTTAAAGGGAGACTAAGCATTTCTACTGGAATTCAGGAGGTAGAATTGATATGGGGAGCGTGGAATGGAGTAATAGGGTCGAAAATCTATGTTGCTTCTGTGCTAACGGTAAGGGAACAAGGCTGCTGCTTCTAAATCTACTTCTGCTATATAACTACTTATAAAACTTATAAAAATTAGGAAAATCAAAAAACTAGATGGACCTTAAGGCATCATGACACATTCCATTTTCAGATATTGATGGTGAGGTGAGAAGCTCTAAGAGATATCTCCTGAAGAAAGAAGCAAACTTGCTGGGACTCATGACCTTTTCATATCTTTCAGCCTGAGGGCTTCTGAATCGGGTCTCTCATCAGGCCTTACCTACCTGTGTCCTTAGAGCTGGGGCAGCAGATATGTGTGTTACCAGGATGGAGAGTTGACCAACAACCCTCATCTTAAAAATCAACTCTTAACAACTTCTGCTTTGTGCATCCTCTGTGAAGGATGTAAGAGGCTGTTTCCACATCAGTGACATATTTAGTCCTTACCTTGAAAGGGTGGTCTGAGGAATGAAATTGCTTGCTTGTTAGAAGGATACATTAATTGAAACTGGTAGTATATGTCTTTGATTCAGTTAATTTTGAGTCCTTTTGCTCAGATGTACAGAGAAAATAAAGAGCTCAAGAGCTGAAGATACATTTGGCACATGCTGTGTTTAGATCTGATGTAGAAATCTCATTCCATTCTTTTTGTTGAGTTGTTTTTGTTTTGTTTTTCTGTGGTTACTGTGTAAATACTGCAGAGAAATGTATCATGTTATTGTTGGGTTTTTTTAATATTCTCTGGGGCTTGTTTAGTCAGATTGTTGGATAATTATCTGAATTATGTTGGCATATTATTATGTCTGAATGTGAAATGAGAAAATACTTCTCAACAGTTGTATCTGTTTTTACACAGCAGTTAATATATATCAGATAACTGTGTATCATATAAAACAGAAGCATAATAACAAAACCAGAACAGTCAATGTGAATAGAATGATCTGAAAATATATATAAACCAAGGTTTTAAGTAGGTGCTAAGATCTGGATTACCTAACTAATATAAGTTTGGGGGTTTTAGCACAGCTTACAACATGGTGGTGTCTTTTAAAGACAAAGATCCCTTTACTCATATGTATGTACCTGCACACTCTCTTCTTAACTTTTTTAGTCTCTGAAAAATTCACCTGTGCCTGTTAATCTGCACATTTTGGCCTCTTCTGGGGACTAAAGCACAAACAACAATAAAAAAGTTACCCTCACAAAGCAGAGATGTGGGAATAGTAGTAATTAAAGAACATTTTTAAAAATTAAAAAGTGCATTTAGAAAAATTTAAGCGTTCACTTCCGCAGGGTTTCTTTCTGTTATTACTGTTCAGAATTAAACCAGAGGAGATTTGTTGAAGAAATGTAATACTGTTTATTAGGTTTAATGTTACACCTGGAAAAAAAAGGCAAGTTTTGGGAACAGAGGCCTATCTCTTCAGATCTGAAGTACAACTAACAAACTTAAGCCAACTGTGGATTGAGAATAATTGCTGTTATTTTAGCATAGCTGCTTACATAGCAGAGCAGAAATAGTATTTAATACTTGAAAAGCATAGATATGAGACTCTGAAATAGTTTAGTCCAGGCAACTTCTACCTGTAATGATTTAGCTGGGTGTTGGGAACATAGCAGTATGTCATCAAGCCAACATCTGAATCTATTCATGACTTTTTATATTGACTAGACCTATGCATTTTGAAATGAATCTTTTTAATTATCTGTCTTTTAAAGATAAAGGAAATACTCTTTAGAAATAATTTTATAGGTCCATCTTGATCAAGACTGAAAGGGGAGACATGGAATGACTGTTTTGTCAAAAGTGTTTTTTCTCTTTGAGCTTAGTGCTTCTGTTCCTTTGTGGTAGTCTTTGTGAGGTAATTCTGGTGCACAGAGGTTGTTCCATTTACCCATGTAGTTTACAAGACAGTTTTTAGTTCAATGGGTATAGTGGATTCCACATTTTGGCATGGATTTTTGAAATTCTTGTGAGAAGGGCTTTGTTGAACTGTAGAGATTTCACTTAAGTTATATTAGTCTGTAGGATGTATCAGTCTGATGATGGGTCTACCACACTGGGATAATATGAAGGCCAAGAAAAATGTAAAGTGGTCTATTTGAAATTTCTTTCAAATTTTCTACAATATCAGTTACAAAATTTTCCATATAACTTGCAGTTAGGGCAATATGGCACAAGCAGAAGTGTGGGTTAAAGGTGGGCCACCAAGAAGGTCATCATCGGGTGGAATTTAAGAGGAAGATTTTGTATACTTTTTCTGACTCTGAGTTCACTTGTTTTTGAAAAAGCACAGCAACATTTTCAAAGTACTGTCTTTTCACTTAAGATCTTAACATTATTTAGGCAAGAGTCATGGAAGTTTCATTTGGTAGTTACTAAATGCAAAAGCATCTGTCCTCTGAATCACTCTGTAGAATATTAGAAGAACTTTCATTTTCAGAATATTCAATTTGTGAATTGAACTACTGTTTGGTTTTTTTTCAGGTCCTCCAGGCCCTCCTGGAGGTATAAGAGTAGAAGAAATTAGAGACACTGCTGTAGCACTTACGTGGAGTCGTGGAACAGACAATCATAGCCCTATTTCTAAATACACTATCCAGTCAAAAACTTTTCTATCTGAAGAGTGGAAAGATGCTAAAACAGGTAAGAGTAATGCCAGAAATAATAAAGTCAATAGGTTTTTAAGTTTATTGTTAGAAAGCTTGGCTGATCAGAAAATAGTCACAATGAAAGGAAACCAGGAATGCTATTAATGTCTGCTGCAGGGTTTAGGAATGGGTACTGTCCTGTCAGTGTGTTGTCAACAGGTTTGTTCCCAGCACTTGGAGGGCCTGAACTCAATATCAAGAAATAGAGAAAAGAACAGGCTGGAGTTGTTACCTGTTTCTTCCCTCTTTCCTTGTTGCTTGAAACATTCAATATCACCTACTAGAATTATAAAATTTATTTACAGGTTAATTTGGATGACAGGCAGATGTCTTCGCTTCTGTATTTGTTATGGAGAAAGTTAATTAAAATGGTCTACTTTTTCCTGGGAGCTGGCTAAGTTCCAGTTGTATTAAAACTGGCACTCCTAGAGAAAACATAGCTAAGATTATCCTTCTAACCACTGGATGTCATCACTGTGCCACAAAATTGCAGTAAAGGAGGCACCTATCTGAGCATAGGATATGCTAGCGTATTTTTTTTTGCAAGATTTAACATAAATGCATAAATTTTAAAATATTGTTGAACTACTAACAACTTTGAATGCTTTATGAAGGATAGCATTGCCACAATTCATATGGAATTTCCATATCAATATGATTCACTATCCTACCCTAATAAATTATAACTAAAGTGCTTTTTTATGGAATTAGGACATCACTTACTTAACATCTCTAAATACTGAGAGTAGTAATAGTTTCAGTGACTGTCTTTCTTTTAAGTTGTCACTTGAAACTACAGGTGGATGTGTAAGAAATAGAATGACGTATTGACCTGAAAATCTGTTACAATTTTTAGAGTAAAAGGTTAAAAATACTAGGCCTACTGCCTTAAATAATATTTTTCTTTCAGACTATGTACTATATGTAGCTCTACTGGATATAATTACCTCCATCAGCACTAATATATAACTTACATGAAAGTAACCTGGAAAATAAAACTAGAAGGTTCCCAAGTCCCTTCCTATCTCTTATATCTTATTTATAGTTTCTGTAGGATAGATTTCTTAGAACTTTAAAAAAATAATTAATGTAGAAATTAGAGCTGTTCAAATAGCTCATTATTTGGTTCAGTAAAATACATGCAGCAGGGAGGATGCTTTTAGACCAGCCTCTACTTTCTTTAGGATAAATTACATTATATTTCCTGTTACTTTTTTTTAATTCTTAATTTAAAAAAAAATAACTATGAAGAAACAAGATTGTAGGAAGATATAGGAAGAATTTATGAACAGTGGGTAGCAACTCTGATACAGCTTCCTTCTGCACTGCATGTTCCTGGAACTAGAAATGTATGTGTAGGAGATAAAAGTGTTGGTTTCAGATCTTTACTTTGGTTCAGAGCAGACACTTGAAACTGTCCTCTCACGTCTCAGGAAGATTCCCTATTTGCAGTGTTATAGACATGGTGGGATGAGCTTTTCTGCATCTCTGAAGTTCTCTGCTTCACAGAATTCTTGAGCTAGTCATTAAGACATGCATTTGAGTCTTATCGTGTAACATGTTGAGTGGGATTCACATCTTGAGTGGGAGATTGTTGAATTCCTTTTTAAAGAAGCTAAGAGAAAATATATAAATTATTAATTTCTGAAAAGTTGAAATTACCCATTCTAGTGTTTTCAAAATTGTTGCTTTTTCGTTTGAACCACACTGAGGAATTTTGATAAATAGATGGTTCCCTCAAAAAATAGGTTAAATCACCATGGTAACCATCACTGGCACCACAGCAAACTTTTACTTAATTGCTAGGATGCTCCCATTTTGGCTCAGTATTCACTTTCATCTGAAAGAAGCATGATGAACAGTCCAAACTGATCTCTCATTAGTGTTTAGGCTATCACTTAATGCTGCTAATTTTCAATGTGTGAAATGAGAAAATATACTTAGGTGTTGAAAATGTTGTTGTTATTACTTCTACCATTGTTCTGAATCATTCATACTGAGTTTCATAATACTGAGTGTGTTTTATGAAAGTGTATTTTATTTCACAGTATGGAAATATGTATGAATGGGTTAAGTAATGAGTTGTTTACATTGATGTTGCTCTTTCCAGTTAAGGGGATCAGATTCTCACTGTGTTGTAGATTTTTAATTTTTCTGGTAATTTATGTGACTGTAAAATTTAATTAAGAAACTGAAAGTAGTAGCCCAGGAAAAGGAATGTGAATTTATATCATAGCTCAGATGGTATTGGAGGTTTGCAGTGGCTCTACTGCCTAGACAGGAATATAATTTGAGTAAGGATGAGGGAGAGTGGTGAGCAGGTAGAAAGAAAAATAGAAAGTGTTTTTCTTTCTCCTTCAGAGCCTCACTTTGGAATGAAAAATTTAATGATCATTAGGAAGAGGAAAGTTGTGTCATCATCTAGTGCTCACACTGTTATGCCCAGGTCTTTTGCAGGCATTGAATTCATATTTTAATTCCAAATCAGCTGCCTTTCCAGTGCAGAATATCTCATTTCTCATCTCCCTCTGAACCCAGGACTCTAATTTGACAAACAACTCTTGGCCCATGCAGTAAATGAAAATACTCTGTATTTCCAAAACTCCAGGTGGCTATAGAAACAACCCTGTTTGTGAATTGCAGACAGTCACGAGTTACTCATTTTATTTATGGTAAAGAAGCTCATCTTTATGAGAATAATAAGTATTTTCACAGGAATGACAAGAACACTTATCCTTGTTGGGTTAGAACTAGACAGCAAGTTGTAACATGCTCGCTAATAAAGTGCACCAAAGTAGAACCACATTTTATAAACCACTCTCTATCAATTGATCAAACACTACGTCTAGCCCTTGTCTCTCCATATCATGAATTTTTATTTTCCTGTTTCTGTATTCCAGATTTTTCATTGCATTTGTCTGTAGGTAAAATGAAATTCTACAACTACAATATGTAATTAGGAAGGAAATCTCATACTACATGTACTAGTTCACACCCAGCTGAGACTTACAAGTCTATAAGGTTTATTCAAGATGTTTCATAGTTTCCAAATTCCCAATGCCTGCCACTAGTACTAGTTGTAAAATATGGTATTCCTGATGTACAACATTGTTTCCTCCAGTTGGCTATGTGTAGTTGCAGAATTGTAAAAGTTTTGACAAAATCAGACAAATTGTTGATGATCTTATTGTAAAAATGCTGTTTCCTAAAGCATTTAGTCCTTTTTTTAGATCCATCAGATATTGAAGGAAATATGGAATCTGCTACAGTGATTGATTTAATTCCATGGATGGAATATGAGTTCCGGATAATTGCAACAAACACTTTGGGAACAGGAGAACCCAGTATGCCATCACAGAGGATTAGAACTGAAGGCGCTCGTACGTAAACAGAAAATATCGAGTTCTTTTAATGTGTTTCCTAATTTTCACATTTTTATTAATTACTTTTTTAGTTTTGGTTTTTATTTGAAAAAATCACTTCATAGGATTCAAGTCCAGAGAATATGTTTTCAGCTACCCATTACTGTAGATTTTATTAAGCAAATATCAAACTGTCCACAGCATCAAAGCAGACAGCAAAGAAACATCATGATATGGCAAATATGTCTCCATTACTGAATCAGAATCATACTGTGTCTTTCAGAGATCCCTCACTGTATCTGTCAGTCAGATTGTGTGTGTATGAATGCATGCACATGTTTGGGACCAAGGTACAAGACTTCAGAAAAAACACACGTGTTTAACAAGTGAAATCTCCGTTTGCCATTTGGTTTGTATTCTAACTAGAGAGTACATGATAGGATGTGTGTTATACTGGATAATGCCAATTTTCTGTGATTGAAGGTTTGGTCTTGCGTCTTCTTACTCCGTGTCAAAGATGTGACAGTATCCAACACAACATACACCCTTATCAGTCTAATTGCTCAGTGTTAGTAACTCAGAGCATATTTAAGGATATACTCTAGGCTCAGGCACATCCTTTTTAAAATGAATTCTCCAGAATGAGGAATTAGGTGTTATTATTCAAGATAATACATTCTGGTTCGACTGTACAAAGGAGATAACAGCAATGTTCTAGGAGGTAATGTAACACTACAAAAAGAACATATCCAAAAAATCCTGTATACCACGTACTAGCACCCGTGTGCAATCTAGATATATTTATAATTGTTGTCCTAGGACTTGAGATTTGAAACTAAAAATGAAAAACCAAAGTATAAAAGTTAACTTTTGCAATTACACAGATACAGAGAGAAATAATGCTTATGGATGGAATAGGGATAGTGTCCTGCAATTTGCAGTGTGCCACATTCATGGCATTTCTTATAGTCTCCCCCAAAATGGCATATCCTTCAGTTTTGTAGTAGAATGCAAAGCTTTTGGAAAAGGTAGTCTGTTTAGTCTGTTGTCTGATTCCCCAGGCACAGCACCACTGTCACCTCTGGCAGAGTGTGAGACATCTTTTGGGAAACAAAGCAAAATGTTCATATAATCTTCCTAGGCATCAGTCAGCACTTCTTGCCATAGGGTATAAATCAGTTACAGTTTGCAGAACAACTGCACTCAAGTTTGTTTTCTGCCAGGAGCTGGAATTTGTAATGAGCAATAGTAGGATTAGGGTTGCTCTGTCAATGTCAAGGGTACTACAGAAGGAGTATGCACAACTGCATGTGCATTTTCATGTAAATCTGAAAAAGGTAAATAACAAACAACCCATGTCCACGCATTGTAGTTATTTTTAACGTTTTTTCTGTGTTAAACAGCATCAAACAGCGCTGTATCATTGTCTTACTGTATGGATGACAAATAATGTCTTTTAAACTCAAAAGTCATTAGCATCTTTCAATTTTGAAGTCTCTCATCTTGTAGATAACTGTAATTTCAGTAATTTTTATTAGAATGCTAAGAATGTGTGCTATGATTTCTGTTTTTAATGGTATTTGCTTGCTTCATCAATAACATTTCGCAGTAATTTCTTGAAATTCAATGGATCAAGGTCTGTTTCAATGTATTTTAGCTTCTGGATGCATTAGAATAGTTGTCTAAGTATGGGTGTCTGAATTAGTAACCTGGTCTTAATGGGGAGAGAAACCTGGATTTAATGGCTGAGAGAATGAGGAAGATTCTCTTGAAAAGTGTGATTTGTAAGACATTAAACAGTCTTTTTTTCTCTTCTTTGGCAGCCTGTGTATCTTCTTCAGCTACTTAAACATTCTAGCAACCCTCTGCTTCTAACTTAACACTAAAACTATTTACTTAAAATAGATAGGGTGACTTCAAGGTCAAGTAATAAATTCAAGTAAAAAATTCAAGCTTCCTCTCAAATTGTTATATGTGCGCTTAGTCTCATTCTCCATTAATTTGTTTTCTGGAAGGCCAGAAATAAATAGCACAAACCATGGAGTGAATGCTGATTTCAATTTGAAAGTTATTGTTACATATTTTTATCCTTTCTGAAAACATTCATTCTGCTCTGCTTTGTGTTTCTCCTCAGAGAAGGCCTCAGCAAACATCTTACTTACATAATACAAGAGCACTTAGGAACTATCCCATTATTACCTTATGACATTCACTGACTAGTGGAGAAAATGCCTGATCCTGTAAGAATTTTTAACACAAAGAACGTGTTATTGTAGAAAGGGCATGTAGCTAATGCATGCACACCTGAGGCATATTTAAGGTACTGTAGGTAGGCTATCATTTCCTAAGTTGCGGTGATATTTTCTTTATTCTCAGCATTGAGTGGCGGCAAATAAATACACAAACACCATAGAGTATAGCAATAGAATCATCACAGTCAGTGCAAAGAGTCTTAAGAAATGAGAAGATAAGAAAGATTTGTAGTGGAGTCCTTGAGAGTATCCTGCTTTGCTGCTCAGCTGTGCGCTAATGATAGATCAACAGGTCATTTCATTAGCCAGAATATCAGTGTAAAATGCAATTAGTAGATTACTAAGTGTTGTGTCAGCTTTGCTTATGTGCATCTACCCATTCTGAGCTTGCCAGTCAAGAAGACATGTGGCCCTAATCTAGAACAAGATTAGGATACCAGTGTTTCAAAGATAGATGGGTTTAACCTTACACATGGCGGGTAAATCAGCTGAAGTAGATGGAACTGATCACAGTGTGTTAAGGTAATTACAAGTGCAAGTCCTGTGTGCCTGAGCCCTTGGCATACCAGTATTGAGGAAGCACAAGAACAATGCACAGTGCTTCTCTTAAGACCTATGAGAAACTTTCCATTCCTGAATACTCAGTTAAATATTTGTAGACAATATGGTGAAAAAGAAGAATGATTGCGAACTATGGTTTGAACTGGCATGTTTCCTGAAGCAGTAGCTATACATTAGTCTTGGCAAGACCACAGCAATTACAGACTATCATTATTTTAATTGTGTGTGCCACGTGTGCTCATTGGCCTTGCTCACAAAAAGAAAAGTAAATAATGATCATTTTACTGACTGCATACTTTGGATTAATTTTTCTTGTCTCTTCTATTTCACTAGCTCCTAATGTGGCTCCTTCTGATGTCGGAGGAGGGGGTGGAAGCAATCGAGAGCTGACAATAACATGGATGGTACGTATTGCACTTGTGGAACAGCACAAAACATAAACTTCCTTGTATCCAATCTCGCTCCTCCTGAAACCCATGGATGGTTTGTCGCTGGGTCTTGTGAGAGCAGGATTTGTACACGATATATAGGTTTTCAGACTTTTCTCATTAAAAATACATAAAAAGGGATGAGGAAGACAATACATTAGCTGTTTATGTATTGGCGTTTTTAAAATATGATCTAAAACATTCTAAAACAAAGAGATTGAAACAGATACTGACTATGATAATGCATTGATGTGACTGCATTTGAAAATTCTGCATATTGTATTTTTCTTCAAGGCTTTTTTAAAGTTACAATGTGAATAGCATGCAGAGTTGCTTACTACAACAAAAAGTATAACATATATATAACATAATTATGACTTTAATGGGCTGTGCACAGATTAACAGGCTTTATTTTAAAACAAGAAAATATATAACCATTCTGTGAACTAGCCTGTCATAAATATTAACTGGAGTTTTAAGGAAATTCTTGTATATTGACATTTTATAAGTTTCATTTTATGCTAACATGACTGGTAAAACAAAGCAATGTTGCCTCATACCACAATTTAGCCATTCATCGATACCCACATTCTGACAATGTTCTTTTCCTCCAAGCCATTAATTTTGCTTTAATGATTATGTATTAAGCAAAAGAAAGAACGGATAAGGGAAAAAGGTAATGTTAATCTCAAAAATAGTGGAATAAAATTTTTTAACAATTACAGTGTTAACAAAAAAGCTTTTCAGTAACCAAAGTATTTTGAAAATTGCATCTCTTATATAGCGTATGTATTCAGTTCATGATTTTTTTTTTTAAAAGTCTATTATATATACCTATATACATAAATACTGTCTTTATTCTGGTATTGAAGCAATTTTTTTAACAATTAACCTATACTGTGGGAGAAAAAAAAAACAACAAAGGAGAAGGGAAAAGCAACACCAAAATAAGAGTAAAGCAAAACCCAACACAAGAAAGTATAAGAATTTATAAGCAAAGTTGTCATGTAGGCAAAAGTAGCATGGAAGAGAGAATTGAAGTCTTCTGCAGTATATTTGGGAAAGCTAAGGAGGAGAAATAAAATTTATAAAAAGGCCTATCAGATTCATGTCAGAGCCTCTCAGTATTCAGCAAAAACAGAGTTACAGCAGCATTATGTCTAGCAAAGAAAGATGGTTGAATGTTATGTTTGAAAAAATTACCAGGTTTGTTTTGCTGTTAACCTCTCTCTTCACTGACATAAGGCTATGAGGCACATAAGGCACATTACACCATTTCTGTCTTTTGGGGAATAGTTTGTTTCATATGAAGCAGATTATTTACCTCTATGAAGAAGGCTTTTTCATATATAAAATAATGTAAAGATTTCATAATTCCAGCAGCAACTTTGTTATTGTTGCATAGGGATCTCCTTATAAATGTACAAATTTTAATCTATATGCACGTGGATTCTTTTTATATCATATCTCTATGATGTTGTTGGTTACATCTCTTTGCGAAAGTTCTCAAGTATGACACAGAAACAGGCAGCCATATGTTTGAGCTAACAGATTTGGGCTTTCCTGTTTTTTTGGGTGGATTTTGGTTTGGTTTGGGGGTTTTTTTGTAGTTTGGTTTTTGTTTGCTGTGTTTTTGTTTGGTTGGTTTTGTTGTTTTTTTTAAAATTCAGTTTAGAATATTCATTCAGTCTGACTAAGTATTTTAGCAATGAAGAAAAGCTTTATAAGTTTCCAAAAAAAGAAGGTCCACAGTTCTGTTAAAATATATTAAAAATGTTATTTCTTAGTTCCACTAACAATAGGTTAAGAAGTATATGTGTCCTAATGGGCTTGATTCTGTTTCTGTTTATTTTTGAAGAGCAGAAGAACACATGCAATGGAGACTTGCAAAAGACTTGGATTATTTTATTATTTCTCCACAAGTGCTGTCTTACAAAAACTTCATCAAAGTACAGAGCTACTTCTTGCATTGCATGTAAAGACCAATATCATGGCATTTTCAATATAGTGAAAACTTGGCTGTGACCAAACTGAAAAAAGAAAATTATAACCAGAAGGATATTAACTAACACAAGACAGTATTTCCTGTACACCCAAGTAGATTTATATTCTCATTTTTTCTCTTAAATAATGTCATGCTTTTCACATCTGTTCCAAGTAGCTCATTTAGTCAGACAAAGTAAGCATGGCTATAAGTATTTTTTTCCCAAGAATCTTCAATAGTATGTCTGGCAAGTGTTTTTGAACAGAGGCTTTAGATTTACAGAGCCTGTCTGACAGACAAAAATATGACTATCTGTAAGGCTAAGATAAAGATGTATATTGATTCTCACAAATGTGCTGACATTTGCATACGCTATTTTAAATAGTCCTTAATTAAGAAGAGAAGAACAAAATGTATGGCAGGTTCACATGTTGCTGCCAACCCCCTTTCAGCTTTTGCTATGATTCATAAGCCCAGGTTGAATGAGACAGCCAGAGATGCAATCAAAACTGTTCTAAATCTTGTTTTGAAAGAAGAGCTGAGGAGAGCTAGCATGCTCATTCTTCCTCATTTTTCCCCATTTGTCATTCCGTCTTCCATTTTGTTTTTCAAAGTTTGTAGTGGATACTACAAACTATTCAGCTACTTACACCTACTTATTATATCCAGCCATTGGAGGACAAGCTGCTTTTAATACTTTATTTAAGACCTTCCAGAATATGTTTTAAGTGCCAGTCCTGGGTTTCTAAAGTTTGCTCTGGCTGAAAGTCATTCTGAGACTAGGGCCTCATCGAGGCTGCTTATTTTGGCATATGAGAAAGAATTCTGGGTTATTTTAAGCAGCTAGATGTAGTGATAGATTCAGAAGATGAGCTACACCAGAGTTTCCTAAGTCGTTCCTCAGAATATCTCCACACATAGGCTGAAGTGCTGCAGTAGTGGACAAACACCTAAGGAGAACAATTACTCTCTGTGTCACTGCTCCAGGACCTTTGCCTCAAAATAAACTATTCTCTAGGAGGTTTCCATTAGGGAAAAGGGTGATGCAGGAAGTTTATTTTCCAAGGGTGCTTCCAGTCAGTCTCCAGATGAACAGATGAATGACTTGATTTTGGCCTTTTGGGTGCAGTTTCTAATACTTATGGTAAAGGCACCATGGACTGAAGAGGCATCACTGAAGGTAGAGCTTTGGTAAATGAAGTAAAACTTATTATAGCAGATTGTCTTCCATAATTTTATATTTTCCAATATTCCTAGGTATAGGAAATCAGCTACAGTTTTAAGAAATAGTTTGAATAGGTACCTTTAATGCTCATGCTGAAAGTGGGAGTCATTTCACTGAAAGATTCACCAGTTAGAAGCTATGTAGATAGTCTAATTCAGCAAATGGATCCTCTCCATCATCAGTGAAAAGTGGTAGGATGAGTCATTCTTTGCATATGTCCATCTTTCTTCACCAGCTGTGCCAGTTGCCTAGGTGATGAACTTTGGATAAATTAAAATAATTTCAGCCAGCCACATAAATTTTCTCTTCACTCTTTCTCTTTCACAAAAATATCTATCTCCACATATATACATGGATGCAAATACTGGCTTAGTGTGTCTCTGTTACATATCCACTGTCCCTTACTCCTTTAGTCTTTTTTGCTAGCTACAACTGTTCTATTACACAATGATTCTTGGTTTCTTTCTATGGGAGGTAACATGATGTGTGTTACACTGAGTTCAGATGTGGAAAAAGGTCTTAAAATGTTTTAGTAGCAAATATGGTAATACTGCAGGTCTATTTTTGAAGGGGGTGGGGGCAAGCCCAGAAGGAAACCAGGGCAAAATGGAAGTTTAGTTCAGTGTTTGTACATTTGTATCGATACTTTCTGCATTATTTATATTCTGTTCTAGACCTCTTTGTTTAGCTGGCTACAAAAATTAATGGTTTATCTTTTGCCTTTTCAGCCTTTGTCAAGAGAATACCACTACGGCAATAACTTTGGTTATATAGTGGCTTTCAAACCATTTGGTGAGAAAGAATGGAGAAGAGTTACAGTTACTAATCCTGAAATTGGCCGATATGTCCACAAGGATGAATCAATGCCACCTTCAACTCAGTATCAAGTAAAAGTGAAAGCTTTTAACAACAAAGGGGATGGACCTTTCAGTCTCACTGCAGTCATTTATTCAGCACAAGATGGTGAGTAAAGGTTCCGAATACACTGAAGGTCCAGGTCAGCACTACCAACATCAACAGAGAGAACCTGGTCCTTGACACTGATTTGTATAGCAGCAGACACTGATTTGCATAGCAGCATACTTCTTCGGGGGGGGGTATATTTTTGCTCACACAAAACACTTGCCATTGTTCTGAATAGCCAGTTTCAGACTGCTTTATATGGTGTGCACATCACTTGGTTGTACTTGCTGTCAATGGGCAATTCAGAATGTCAGAGGCATTCAAAATTCTTCACACAGCTGTTAAAAGATTTAAGAATATAGAAAAGGAATTCTGATCTTCATATTGGTCGCCTAAAACATTTACATCTTTATCCAGCAATGTCTCTGTGATCTTAATACACGTATTTGACATATGTGTAATTTTTTTCTTCTTAACAGACCACACTAAAGCCTGTTATTCTAGTAGATCAGTATCAGAATTTAGCCCAAAATTGGGAAGGAATGATAGCTCAGTTGTACCTAGTTACATTTCCAGCATGTTTGGGGTCTACTATAAATTATCCCTGTCCCATTCTTTATTCTGGTTTGCATGTTAGAGCTATCAAGTGAGTAATTTAATGAAAACCTTTTTGACATTTTTTTAATTATTACTAGAATTATTTCACATACTGTCATCTTTAGAAATGAAGTTTAAATGACTTTACAAACTTAGCAGAAGAAAGTGCTAGAAGAAAGTTTACCTTAAATCAGAAGAAATATATACAACATCCTTAATTGCAACATCATCACTCAAGTCTGTTCTAAAAAAATACAGTTTATTAATTTCTGCCAGAAACCCAAAGAATTGCTTGTATTTGTCTTTCCATAGAGCAAAATCTCCTTCACAAAGTCAACAGATATAGACCAAAGAGCCAAAGAGGGATATGATAACAGGGCCACACTCTCACACTTCTGATTCTGCTCTTTATTTTGTGTACTTTATGGAAGATTTATGTTCATGATTCCCATTAGCACTAATGGGAACTTTGCACACAAATCGGCCACACACAAAGAAAAGATAAAATAGTACTTTCAATTCTTATGATAATTCAGGGTTCAGGCTAGCAACACTCAGCTGTCTGACAAGGCTAATACTAATCTTTTTTCTCTTAAAAGTGTACCTTAGGAAATAATTTTCAACAGTTGCTGCAGCAACACAAAGGTTTTTGCAATTGTATAAATGTGTTAGTATGTGGCTATGGTGTAATAAAAGCAATATCTGCCAAATAACACTTCAATATCCATCCTTTCTCAGAGACTTGCCTATCGACAACTGACTGATAAGCTCCCATGTATTTGTTAGGATTATACTAACCATGTCAGAGATGACAAGTGTTTGTATAGCTCTGTTAAGTTCAGGGACATGGTAGAGTCTAGTATCTCCAAAAGACAGAGGAAAAGCAAATGTCCAGTAGTGCCAGCTTCCAGCTAAAGAGGCCACTTAAGTGGCTGCTGATGTTCTAACATAGACTTTAACAAAGTCCAGACACCTGACAAAAACATTTACGCTTAAATGATGCCAGATGCAGACAGCAAAAGGAGTAGAAGCTCAGTGATCCTACTTCTTTGATTTCAAGCACAAGAGTCCAAACCTTACCAGTAGTGTTTACAGCTCCTTTGTGGAGCTGTTACTCTGACCACTGCCCATATCAAATCCAGGAACTGCAGGACAGGTTAGAAGGAATTTTTCCCACAGATGTAACAGAAGTTACTCCAAAGAGCATTCTGCAGAGTTTTCTCCTGGCATTAGGGCTTGAACAAAATCATCTCCATATCTCGTAGTGTGCTAACTGGCTGCCAGCCTGAACTTTGTATAGTTATGCTTAGGAGATAATTGTGTGATGACCACTATGTTTTCAGTGAAGAGAACATATTGTGAAGCCCACGATTCCTTCTCTTATTGGTGGAATTACTGAATTAGAAGGTTGTATAAAACCAACTGATGTCATCTTTCTGGCTCAGGAGACACTGCAAAATATTTATAGAATGTAAATGCTGAATAGAGATATAAATTGTTTGGAACTCATAAACAAGCATAAGCAGATGAAATATTGTCTAAACATTATATTAGTATTGTGTCAGCAAAATCCCTGCCATTTGAAGCTTTTCAATACGAAATATTTTGGAAAATTCTGTAATTGATATGATAGAGAGGAGTCTGAAAGTGATTTGGTAATAGATTAGATGATCTCAACTATTCCACCTGTACTTCCGTACCTCTAAATCAGCAAATGATGTTATTACTGTTAGACAACACAGCTTCTCAAAGGTATTAGGGAGATGTTAAGGCAATATGGTCATACAATATTCCACACAGGTATTTATAAATATACATACATACATAAATATAGTGACAATTTTTCCACTAAGTTGTGTATTTTATAATAGATCTATGTCTGTCTAGTTATAACTGTTGGCAGCGATATTACCTTTAGTGACTGGGGAATTTCTGTGTTCCCATGTGTTCTCAGCCAAGTTCCATGTCTGACAACTACTAGTCATACCTGCCATTGCTAGTAGTGAGTAATGACTGCTGGTTATGAGTGCACAGGCCTCTAGCTTATCTAAATTCCTGTCATTGTGAAAACAATTTTGCAATAATGTATAATTTTTTAATTAGACATTTGCATTATTAACAGCCATTGAAAGACAATTACGAAAGGTAGCTTTGCATATAAGATTATTTAGTTACCTAGGATACTTTTCATGAGAGATGTAACTGATTTTTTTCTTAACATTGGCTGTTTTGATGCATAGTTGACTGGATGCCCAGTTGGAAGATTAAGTATATGAAAGCTTTCCTCAGCTAGGGCTGCCATGCCCGTCTGTTGCAACTTGTTTCAAAAGATTTGTGACAGAGAACTGCTCTTAGCTTGGAAAACTCTCTTAGATGTTGCTAAGTTTATGCCTTTTTTAATTCCTTATCTTACTTAAAATGCAAGCAAGCAATGAAATAACAGCTTCCTATAATGAAACTAGAACTTAATATTCTAGGCCCTGAATGAAAGCGTATCACATTATAATGGTCTGTGCTGTGCATTGGCTGCTGTCCAGAACTAAAAGCACAAATAAAATCTACTGTGTGATGTATGCCTGATAGAAGGGTGCTTTGGATCATTTCACACTTATGTTCAAGTTTCTATGTGCGACTGGACAGCCCTATATCTAATATCTGGGCTCATAAAAAGTTTGCATCATCATGTCTAAGTGACATACATGAGTATTTGTGTGTAACTAACTTAAAAAATCTGATGTATGCAATCTGGGATCTGCTGTCCCATTTAGTAAAAGATCACTGGATGTTTCATTCTATTTACCAAAGCCTGTTTTCAGTTCACACTAATTTCATCATGGAATCTGTTGAAGCATAAAAATTCATAATCTGAGCCAAGCAACGGGATCATTACTTTGTTTTTATAGAGTCATTTTCCATACAGATCATCACTGGATTTGAAGTTTACTCAAGTAAAACCAGATTAAAGGCTAACACTTGGCTCACTGATACCAAGAAAATAATATAAAATACTGAAGTGAGAAGAGCCCCAGTAAGCAAGTATAACAATATCACAGGATCAGATTGGATATTTAACATATGTTTCATCTTCCAGCTCCAACTGAAATACCTACAGATGTGAGTGTAAAAGTTTTGTCATCTTCTGAAATGTCTGTTTCTTGGCACCATGTTTCTGATAAATCTGTGGAAGGATATCAGGTGAGTTTAGAGGTGATACTGTATATCTTCTTATTAATTTCATTTCCGTAGTTAAATCCAGGAATAATTCCTACTTTAGCATTCTTTCTCTTAGGTTTCTTTAGTTGGTATTTTCTGTGCAGATTTTGCATTCTGAGAAGCAGATTATTTTTGGTGTTATGTACTTCATTACTAAAACATATTAAGAAATGTGTGTTCTCACTGTTCAACTGGTATAGGGTATCATTATTTCATAAAAGAATCTTGTCTATGTTATGTAATTGAATGCTTATCTGTAACTTCTCAAAACATACTGAAATTAAATTCTGGGTGTAATTGTCAACACATACATAAAATTGAAAATAAATGATGGCCCACTTAAATTATCAGCAGTTATTAATATATTTCACCCACAAACCCACAAAGTAAGTGGGACTACATGACAAGTGCCCAGAATCCAGTATAACATAGACACCGCTATTGTGCAAGACAGTAATGTTTTCTTCATAGTTTTTATTCTCCACATTAAAAAAGGGCTTCAGGGCATGTTTATATGGTCCATCTAAGTGGTACTACTGGCAAAAATTGTTCTTGTCCTTCTACAGAGATGACAACTGCAGGGTAGGTGCAACCAGAAATGGCCATGTAGTATTCCAGCAGGAAAGTCTTAACATCATCCATACACAGTGGATGCTGAAAAACTCTGCAGTGTACAGCCTGCTTACTTTGGCTGCACTCCAGAATAGGGGTTTGGGTCTTAGTTTTGTTAGTGACTTGCTTTGTGATTCAAGTTGTCGGCTACTTGGTATCTTCTGTGTTCCAAAATGAGCACATACAAACGAGGAGAAACCTCATTTTTATAGCTGAAATCTATGAATAAATGTTTTTTTAAGTTAGTAGTACTTGGTTTTATATTTCCTGATCTCTGTTTCTGTCTCCATGAGATTTATGTAATACTTTTGGAATACCTAACAAGATTATAGTGAAGACCTCTATAGGAACTAGGATATAGTGTCCCATGTAAAGCTTGCTTTTATACAGTACAGACATTAGGTTTAAAACTTACAAACAGAGGACACTGAGGTTTGAAATTAAGACACTAATATCTTTGTTAACTCCTAATTTACTAAAGTAGCCCACTGTTTTGGTGTTTTGTAAGGATTGTGCCTCTAGAATAGGATAGACTAATTGATGGTCATAGCTGAGAGCTGGGTGGACTGCTCAAATGTGTGAGCTCAACTGAGACAGCCCTGTAGCAACAGCTCTGTGCACTCCTGAGCTGGATGGTCTGCACAGAAATTGGGCTTGAAGCCTGCACACCCAGAATAACCAGAACACGCACTCAGCAGGCACACACTGGCAGACTTGTGGGAATGTGGAGAGAGCTGGGAGAGTTGGGATTACAGCTGTGATAGATCATGACAGTAGATTTTGAGAGTTGTAGTAGGGACTGGGGTAGGAAGGCAAGAGGGTTAAGGATAAATGGGGAAAGAACATGGTGGGAGGCCATGCCCATAGGCAACCCACATTTGGCTGTTTTTTTTTAATTTTACCTTTTTTTACATAAAGCCATGTGAGTTGCTGACAGGGGACATCGGGAAAGAAGGGAGGGGAGAGGATTCAGTGAGAAAGACCGGAATGTATGGAACAGTTGATAGGAAAGAAAAGGAAAAACCTCAGAAAAAAATGTAGAAGATCTTTTGGCTAGAAAGAGAATAACTTGTAAAGAAATGTGCTTAGTAAGGTGTTAATTCAGAGATCTTCTTCCCCTGAGCAGTCTCATTCTAGTAAGAGACGAAAGCAGCAAAAGGCAAGCCTGTGCTTCTCCACTGAAAATGAAAAGAAATTCCTATGTTCTCCCATCAGTCCTGAAGGAGCCATAGGACATGGCAAAAATAGAGAGGCCTCTTCTGGAAGGTCAGGGCCGCCGAGGCCGCCGACAGCTTTTGTGATGTTCACAGAATATGCCGAGTTGGAAGGGACCCACACGAATCATCGAGTCCAGCTCCTAGCCCTGCACAGGATGCTCTCCAAGAGTCAGACCATGTGCCCTCTGTGTGAAGAACCTCTTTCTGTATCCAACCTAAACCACAAATTCAGGTCCTTCCCTCAGGTCCTGTTGCTGGTCACCACAGAGAACAGATCAGTGCCTGCCCCTCCACTTCCCCTGACAAGGAAGTTGTAGACTGCAATGAGGTCTCTCCTCCAGGCTGAACAGACCAAGTGACCTCAGCCACTCCTCATACAGCTTCCCCTCAAGGCCCTTAACCATCTTCATTGCCCTCCTTTGGATGCTCTGTAATAGCATTCCAATACAAGCTGTGGTGGAAGGAGCACTTAAACTGCATTTATAAAATTCCAGTGACTCTCTCTGGAAGATTCTGTGTATATTGACATCAGTAAGTATTACAATAGTTATTTTTTTAATTACTGCTCAGGTTAACAAAAAACACCATTCACCAGAACACTTCAGTTTCTTTTTTGTCTTTATTATTACCTGAAGATTGCATAATTGACTTTTTGAATGCTAGAGTTTAAGAGGTGGGAGTACCCTGAGCAAATACCTGAAGGTATTTCACCTGTGACACAACACTTCTCACACCAGGAAGAGTCAGATTTTCTTGACACTAATGCATACTGTCAGGATGACTGCCCTCATGGTAATGAGTGTGAGCTGATACATTTTGCCATTACAGAGGAGTATCCTCAGCTCACACTTAAAAAAGAGATAAAGTATGAAAACTGTCTCCATCCATATAGAGATTTTAAGATTTATGAGTTCTTACAATAGCCTGCTAAAATAAAAGCCACAGCTCTTCAGCGCATGCAGTACCAGAGACACTATCCATGTTTCCTGCTGCTTCTATGCAATAGATATAGGCTTATTTTATTAAACAAATTTATCACTACTCACCACCATTGTCTCTTGTTGACTGAAATATGCTATTAGCATTCTTTCTTAATATGAGTAAAGTATATTTTTATGTCCTTCCTATGTAAAACTTTCATGAGTATGGGAGCTGTTGTTTCATGATGCAAGAACAGCTTCTAATGTATTTCAGTATATTAAAGCTTGAACAGAGGAGAGGACCATGAAAGACAGTTTTTTCCCTGATTTCAGCAAAGGGCTGCACCAATTTCAGCAAAGGGCTGCAACAATTCATGATGGCTAAGGCATTCCTTCACAGAGATCACTATTGGCTTATTTCCCACAATTACTCTAGAGCTCCGGTGAAATACCCTTCTGTGTCCTCTGCAGACTGATTGCCTAACAAAGTAAATGCAGAGCACCAGGAAAAAGCAGACTGTCTGGGGCTACTATCTAAGCTATTTAACAAAAAGGGAGAGGGGCTACTCATTCAAGTGGAGAAATGTGAGTTCTTGAAGCAATGGGGCATTTGATTCTAGATTTCACTTCCCCAGAGGCAAGAGAGTGAAAGAAAATTCCAAGTTATTTCAAGACTATTTGAAATTATTTAAATATAAAGTAAGAAATGTAGGAATAGTTTAAAGAAGCCAGTACTTTTTCTTAGCTGTCAAGGAAGTAATCTTCATTTTTTTCTTTTCTAAATATGTAAATATGACTATGTATTAAATATGACTGCGTATTAAAGGAGAACTTTCTATGCGCATGACACACAGCTCACACACTGTAGGAGTGAAGTCTACAACATTGCAGCCAAGAACAATAGTATTAGGGATTTAAATTTAATTTAATTTTTAAATTATATTACTTCTGCCTGAAATGTAATATGCTCTCAGTGAAGCAATTTACATTTTCATTCATTGTTCTCGCTTGTCTTGTTTAATGCTGTATGTTACTTGTATATTACACCCTTAGCATCACTGTAATGCAAAAGAACATTAGGATTGTAAAATGCTTTGCAAGTCAGAGGAATTTGAAGGCTTCCAATGTATGCCACATGACTAATAAAAGTTTCACATAAAGTGTGTTTTCCATCTTTAGGTAAAGCAGGTACTTAATTAACGTAATAGATCATACTAAAAGCTAATTAATTAGTCTTCAGTGGACAGTTAATATCAACAACAAAGCTACCATTGGTCCTGTCATGGTTAATAAACTTTTGGCCACATAGAACTTTACAGATGCCCCTTTGCTGAAGGCTAGAAACTTGTTTGGAGACAGAGATAGACATGATGTCCTTTAGCTCCTGATGTACTCAACCTCTCAAACTTGAGTCAGCCACTTATATTTTACAGGTTGTGGTGTACAGCTGGTTACATTCAACAACAGCAGCTTATCTACAACAGGTTGTTAATTATATAGAAGAAATTCTGTTTTTAAGATCATAATCAGACCTTCAGCTGAAATGACTGTGACAGTTTCAGATCCGTGCCAGTTTGAAAGCATTCATCAAGCTGGAGAAGCCCGCAGGATGGATCGGGTGCACAGTCCTCACTCATTTGGGGCAAAGGCTGTTGACTCAGGAAAATAGCCACCTTGATAAGTGGGAATTTCATGAGTGTGAGTGCCTAAATTACAGTAAACTGATGTTTAGGATGCTAGTGAATTAAAATTCCAAGGCAGTATGCAGGACATACATTTATAGAACTAAGAATTACCTGTTTGTACCTGAAAGTCAGGTATGCATGCTGAATTCAAAAAGTTTGGTCTGCAGATACAACGTGATTCTCTCCGCACCATGAAAGAGTGACAAAAGCCATGAAAATATTGTCACATTTATAATAATCAGAGTATGAGTATCTTGTAGCACTGGTGGGAAAGACTGAGGCAACAAATAATGACAAGAGACAAACTACAAGAAGTATTTAGATGAGAGTAACCTCTGAGTAGTGATACTGGATGTTCTCATTTTCAAAGACATTTGAAGCAGGTGAAGAGAAATCCCCTACTAAATCACCTACTGCCTCTCTCCTCATTCAGACACAGCAAAAGGTAAAATAAAGAAATATTTGTATTAAATATTTTAATTTAAATGTGAACAGGGAAAAAAAAAGCCTCACCAAACAAGGATTGTACCCATAACTTGTAAAGAGGAGAACTGTGATATTAACGTCTTGACAAACTATCAGCTTTTCTAACCTGTTCCTTAAAGGAAGGTTCCATGGGCAACTAATGCCAGCAGAATGGAAGATTAAAGCATTTGCTATTTAAAAGGAAAAATGACAGGATATAATGTCAATAGTAAAATCTTACAAAGCAAGATTTTTCCTAGAGCCTGAATTTGCCAACAACATTAACTTACTTCTGAAAAATTTTAAAAGTCTGTGATGTAGCATACACAAAAGTCATTATGGAGACAGGCAGAAGCTGAGCCAAAATGCTTAGAATTAAAACACTCAAAACCAAAACTTAATGGACATGGCTTTCCACTCTTTCAGGTTGGTGCAGTAATTTAGTCTCATGTAAATGGTTATAAACCAGACAAAACCCAGAGACTAACAGTGTTCCACTCTCATTTGCATCTCACAAGGCCATACAGAATAAGACTCTGTGTATGTGATGGAATGGCATCTCTCCATAGGAATTACTCTGTTTTAAAATGGTACTTTGCAATGCCTAATGAATTAAAATAGAATGGAACAAGTTCTTGGGGATAAAAAAACACAAAACCTCACAGAATTTCTATGTACTCTTAATTGGCTTTGGATTTTAAGATGTTACAAGTTTAAGCATTTTCAGGTTCTTTTTCACCTACTTCGACAAATGTCGTATTGTACTATGAAATCTGATTGAATTTAGTCAAAGAACTTCAGAAAATTTGTTAAAGTACATGTATCCAGACCTACACATACAGCTAATCTGACTGAATACTTTGCATTCCCTAGACAGAAGTACAAGAGGGCTAAATTTCTAAGACATTCTAAACAAAATACTCTGAAAACATTTGCAGAGTTTAGTCTCTGCTAGTGTAGGAAAACAATATTAAAGTCCAGAGTAGAATGTCCAAACAAAAGAGCAAGAAGAAAATAGTCTTGTTCTCTGAAGGCATTATCCATCTCTCAGACTTCTAGTGACTTAGCTAAGAACAAGTTAGACCACTGTGAGAAAAGTTTTCATAATAGAATCGGCATTTGTTTCTGTTTCTTTATGCGTATACACAACTTGGATAAAATTGCAGCCTATAGAAGGAATTCCATGCTGTTGCTGTTAAATTTTTTTTAGCCTACGTGTTACCCAGAGTATGCAATATAGAAATACATACATTTTTATAAAATTTCTTTGTGACTGAATATGTTTAATTTAATCCTTCAATTTGCTTGCTTACAGATTCGTTACTGGGCTGCTCATGATAAAGAAGCAGCTGCACAGCGGGTACAAGTGAGCAATCAGGAATATTCAACTAAACTGGAAAACCTGAAGCCTAATACTCGCTACCATGTAGATGTTTCTGCCTTCAATAGTGCAGGCTATGGACCTCCCAGCAGCACCATCGATGTCGTTACCAGGAAAGCACGTAAGTAAATGGAACATTAGGTTAAGTGTAATCATGTCCATCATGTTTTCAAACATGGCTTCTGATTCATATATCAAATATTCTCCCTTCATATGGTATTGGTTCTTTGTCTGAAAATTTCTGCTAAGGTTCTCCTTCCTCTCTTTTGTTGCCGTGTACAATGTGGATATCTTACAAAAGGCAGTAAAGAGGCTGAGATTATAGGCTCATAGGAGGGTCAGCTACAGGCTCAAATCAGGTTATTCAGGGATTTATTCAGCTGGATCTTGAAAACCTCCAGGGACAGAGACTGCACAACCTCTCTGAGAAACCTTTTCCACTGCCCGACTTTTTCTGAGCATCTAGTCTAAGACTCTTTTAAATCAAATTTGAGCCTTTTTGTTAATCCTTTTTCCCTACCGTTTTCATGAGCCTTCTTGATAACCCCCCTGGTAAGGATAAGGGACTCTTAGGTCTCCTCCAAAGCAGTCTCTTCTCCAAGGTGGATAAGCCCAACTCTCTCAACCTCCCTTCACGTGTCAAGTGCTCCAGCTCCCCACCAGATTGGTAGCCTCACTCCAGATTACCAGTGTCTTTCTAGTACTGGGGATCCCAAAGCTGGACATGAGTATTGTGCAGCTTTCACCTACAGGGTTCATTTGTGTTGAATAAGGGTCCATTTTATAAGCTTATTGTGTGAATTATAATTAGTGGTTTCTGCAGTGGGGTACTTCTATTTCTGCTGAACTGAGTTAAATGCTGTAGAAAGGCCTATAAATAATAATAACGGCCAGTCTTCGCGAGCGAAGATTTGGGAAAGGTCATTACCTTTCGAGCCTGCGCAGTGGATTTTTTTTAGGTGAGACACAGCGTGCGCTGAACTGAGCCCACCCTTTAATCCTGAGGTTCATCTGCCGGGGCTGAGCAAGCTTGGACAGTGGCAGTGAGGTCCTCAGGACGTAGGTTTGTTTAGAGTGACCTTCTCTTAGATGGATTGCCTTGCAAGGCTAACGAGCTCCATCTGCCCGGGGGGCTGGGAATCGAACCCGGGTCGCAGCGGTGAGAGTCCTGCACCCTAACCACTAGACCACCAGAGGCCCCATAAATACTTAATTTAATATTTAATCTCAGTGAATAAATATCACCTAAGCCACATTTCTGGGAGATTCTGAACATAGTTGCATGCCAGTAAATACACATGGGCAGCAACATAGTGAAGGGTAACGTTGGCCACTTCTATTCTTGCAAAATAGAAAGGCAAACTGACAAAGCAGCCACTGCACAAGCCATCCAAAATTGCCTGGCTAGAGCTGTAGCAGTTCATTCCAAGAAGGAGACTGTCCCTTGCTCATATAAATGTCAGCCTGATTTCACTTTTTAGGTTTTTACCTTTCTTAATAACAATGTCATTGAACATTTATGAAATCTCATTTAAGTTTACATTACACATGCTTTGCTTTTCAGCTCCAAGCCAACGTCCAAGAATTATCAGTTCTGTAAGATCTGGTTCAAGGTACATCATCACCTGGGATCACGTGAGGTCAATGTCCAATGAGTCTGCAGTTGAAGGATACAAAGTATGATATCTGAAAATATTTTTTGTCTTTGTTTATGCAACATGTGGTGCATTTTGTAGACTGTGCAAGTCTTTGTACCTAATCAGACTTAAACATACTTGAATGCTTAAGATGAAGGTATCATGCTCAGCAATCACAGCCATACAGTAGGCTTAGGGCAAAGCCAGTAGGTTTAGTCAATATTATGAGAAAACATTGGGGCACTGCAATTCATTTGAGTGGTAAGCCATATTATGGGAAGGTTCGTAGCAGTGACTGCAGCAACCTCATTTCCCGTGTGATCACATTTACTGTCTATTGGCTTAAAAAAGTTGGACGCTTTATAGTTTGTCCTTATACCAGTGTGCATTGTTTCAGCTTTCCTTTCCCATCCCCATGGGAGCTACAGTTCCTGGAACACGGGGTCTTTAAGTCTGGGAAGGTAGAGTAAGGGAAGAGACCTTTAATGTTGTTAGATGCAGTTACTGTATAACTGGAACAAGTGCATATACTAAGTGTAGGGCATATAGAAAGCTTCAAATATTAATTCCTGTTTCATTTTTGCTGCTTGCTTGGCAGTAGGAAAATTAGTATCATGTTCTACGTGCACAAATGTGCTTGAGAAGCTGAACTCCTTCCTGGGAATTGTGTTTCACAGAGATTATTCCAGAAGGAATTGGGATCTTTTCTTGAGGTCCCACAAGACATATACCATTACATTTGCAATAGTTTAACATCGCTGATAGTTAATAAAGTTTATAATTGTTTCATTTCTTTAAATTGTTACAAATTTTATGTCAGAAAACCAAACTGCATTCTCATATTTTTGTTTGATGCTCCTTGCCACCCTGCATTATTATCCTCCATCGTTTAATTGCTTATTTTGAGTATAAGCACTGAAATTATTTTTCAGAAGGTGGCATAATTCTGAACAGAGAAAACAATGAAGAAACATCCTATCTAGATTCTCCCTGTGTATAAATGGAAAAAGTAGTATCAACCACTAAGTTTTGAGATATATATACATAGGCTTCCTATATAAATAAAAACTTAATAATTTTTCGTTGACACACTGTACATACATAACTGTGTCTTCATGGAAATGTAGCTTTCAATAACTATACTTACTATGACTTTCCTAGGTACTTTATAGGCCAGATGGACAACATGAAGGCAAGTTGTTTTCAACTGGAAAGCACACAATAGAGGTCCCAGTCCCCAGTGATGGTGAATATGTTGTTGAGGTCCGAGCACACAGTGAAGGAGGAGATGGAGAAGTAGCTCAAATAAAAATTTCAGGTGAGTAGATAACATCCCTTCTTCTATCCCACAACCCTTGGAAATATTGGACTGAATATTTTTGTCTTGCACACTGTCAAGAGATGGGCACACAATTCACATCCGAAATTTGAGAGGTAGCCCTTCAGCGGTGACTGTACTGAGAATAGGAGCTTACCTTAAAACATTTCTCAGGACTCATAGCATACACAGAACATTTCTGTAGCAGTCCAGCTCAATCCTGGAAGCACTGCCAATTTTCCAAATATCAGACTGCTTCTACTGATGCCCCTGGTTAGGCTGCCACTTCTAGTAGTATCTTACAAGGATAACTACATGGTGCAGGCCTCAGGATCTAGGCGTCAGCTTGCAATAACCCTATAGTTCCTAGTACCTGTTGCCTCTGTATCTCATTCCTTTGTCAACTGCCACTAAGAGGACAGTAATAGAGGAAAGGAGTGATGCACAGTGATCCGCAGACCACTTGCTGGGGAAGTTCCACTTCTCAGTGAAAAAGGTATCTGTGACAGAAAAATGATAAATAAGCAATGAGAAACTCAGCATGCTCAACTTCAGAGTGGTCTGGATGACTGGTAAAGAAGAGAAGGGAGCATGGCTTAGGATGATTCAAATTATGCTCAATGTTGACTCTAAATACAAGCTCAGACATGGTCCGTACATCTCTTTCCTGTTAGTTTTGGTTTTTAAGTATTTCTATAGCTAGAAATTGGGTGTGTACATACATGGATTTAGAACACAACGGAGGCTTATAAGAAAACAGTATCACAAAAAACAATAGCAGACTAGGTTACTCTTTATTAGAGAATACCGACAAGACAGGAATCTGTAGTTCCTATACATCAGAAAACAGAAAAAAAAATGGCTACTGTCTTTAAAAAGATTGTGTACCTTCCTCCTGCTTTTATCTTCCATCTGACAGGCCACATGCCTGTCTGTGTGAGCTTGGGAACTGCCTGCAAAATCCCCGTTGATGGCTATTGCATGGTCAGTTGAAATCAGGAGAACTCTGCAGTGCCTTTTAACATTAGCAAAATCCCACCAAATTCTATGGCAACTGCATACACCTTGTATCATGCAACTTGTTACCTGTTGGAGATTTTGCTGGCTATCTCCAAGCTTGCAAGAATGCTATAGGAAGTTGTAACTGCCATGGAAGACACATTCTTGTTGGATCTCAGACAGTAAAGACACTGTGAGGGTGATGCAGTTCTGGAGTGAATTCTGGGTGAGCCATGTGAAAAAGGCAAGAAGTCTTCAGCTGAAGTAAGGATGGCTAGTAAGGTAGTCGTGAACAATAGGAAGAGGTAAGTAGGAAAAGATTATTCACTTTCCTTCACATTATGACTGTAATCTAGTAAAGTTAGCAGGCAGATTGAAAACTATCAAATACTCTTCTGCATGACACAGATTTAAACTGTGGAACTTCCCGTGACAGGACATTTTGGGGGACAAATTTATAAAAAAAGGCTTGGTTTATCAGCCCTTACTTAAAACTATGTCCTATAGTCCTGAGCCTTTGACTCAGGAGCTACGGAACAGAAGCTACAAGGTACCTCAGGAGATAATCCAACAGAGTGGAAAAAATATAAAAAGAAAATCATATTCTGCATGCCATGATTTTTTTTCCTTTTCACTGCATCCATTACAGACCACTGTTGGAATTGAGTTCAACAGGCCTTTGGTCTGACTCATTGCAGCTGACCTTATACTTCTGCTTCAGGAAAGTGTACTGTGAAATGCCTGAATAATATTTAGCTGATGGACAAATGATTAGTTCTACTTCCAAAAGCCTTAAATGCTTTCTTTACTGTTTTCAGCAATTTAGATGTTACCTGCCAAACAGTCATGACTTTTAAATTTTTTAAGGAGAAGATGAAAACTAAATTTTGGTTCACTGTGAAGTCTGAAATACTTTTTTTTTAAAACTTCAGCAAGCTTTTGATTGCCCGTGTTTCAGCTAAAGGTTTGACATTCAGGTTCAGTTTGGCTGAACTATACTTTCCAATTAATTTATCCAGCATTTGAGATATATCATACAGGTACTTACAGGTTTTTTATTACGCCAGCACAGGAACACTATACTCCTTCCCCTTTATGAAATAAAATACTTGGTATTTTATATTCATTGTATTCTATCATTAGAAGAAGATGGAAAAATCCAAAAGATCATTATTTAATTCTCCTATGCTTAAATATAGCAACATACCAAGAAAGAATATTACAGAAAAAATCACATAGCTCATAGACTGAATAACAGTATTCGTTTTTTTGCTTCAATAGAGTAATACCTTTGATGCAATAATGATTTAATTTAATACAAATGCATATTCTGCTTTCACCTCTTGGTAGGACATTTAACAACTGAACTCTATTTATACAGTATTTTCAATTGCTTTGAGAAATCAAAGCCAGCTAAGAAGGGTTTAGAGTGATTTTATTTAATCTTTGGAAGACTCATTAATTTTTTTCCCCTTAATAATCTAGAAGGGATTGCAGACATGATCACAGGAATGAAGAAATGAAGAAGGGAACACTTTTCAGTCATGATAGTTCTTAGGTGTTTTAATTTTCACTAGCAAGACATTAAACTGCCTTATTCATATACTTGTAGTATTTTCCAGTTCAGTAGTTAACAATCTATCTTGCTTTTGATGGGTGCCTTGTAGTGGTGGTGTACACGTACCTTTCAGTTTTATGCACCTAACCTAACAAGAGTCCCTTTCCTTGGCAAGGAGAGTGATTCAGAAGACCTAGGTTAGACATCTGCTGAACACACCTTTTGACAAAACCTCTCTCTTGAGAAAACAAAACCCAATGATTCTCTGACAAAGGCAGCAGTGATAGTTTTCCAGTTCCTTCAGTGGCAAAGTCCAAGGGACTTCATAAATGCTCTTTGGTAGTAGGGAGGCGCACAGCTTTTTAGTTTAGTATTAGGAAATAACAAAGAGTCTAGTTCCTTTAATAAACATAAAAGTTTAGCATGGTGGAGAGGGGCAATCTTACAGAAGCACATACCTATAAAATGAGTAGTTACAAAGATGACGAATCCAAAGTCTTGGTAATGGCAGATGATACAGTATAGGGAATGTAGTGCAGTAACCAGAAATAGCAGTTTGAACATTATAGATAACTCCATCCAGAGACTAGTGCAGCGCTGTAGCAGGTTACCCAGAGAGCCTGTGCAGTTTTCGTGTTTGGTGATTTCCATGACTGAGCTAGACAAAACTATGGCTGACGACATCTAGTGTTGGTGACAGTCTTGATAGGAGTTAGGTGTCAGACTAGACAGCCCCAGAGGTACAGCTGGATACAACCAGGCATTTTGTGCTCCTACAAACTGTGTAACTTCCAAACTTTGAATCTACTGACAAGTAGATTAAATGATAAATGTTTCATTAGAAGTACATTTTATACTGTCATTATTTGGCAGGTTTGTATTCGTGTATAAGTAGATTTATTTGTTGCTACAGATATGAAGAGTAGATGAAATCACATATTTGCTAACTTGAACTTACCTTTTAAGTGACAGTGACTGTAGCCAATACTTGTATTTTTGCCCTCTTTTATTTATATGTATATATATATTTAGATATATCAAATAGTACCTAATTACATACTGAAATGCTTCATGCTCTTTTCAGAAAACTCAAAGGACTTCAATGTCAAAATATTCTTGCCTTTAAAGATAGTGCCATATATTTTACTTTCATCATGTTTCAAATTCTGTTCAGAGAAGCAAGAGTTAGAGAGCTAACAACAGATTTCTTAGAAGTAGGTACTGAAAGAATGCTATCTCATCTGTCTTCTGTGCCTGTTCAACATAGTTGTATTAAGCCAGTGGGAAGTGAAGGGAAGAAAGAATATTTTTTCTGTCAAAGTAGGAAGCGTCAGAAGGATCCTTCATCTAAGTTCATGTGAATGTTTCAGTTGGCTCTAGCTACAGAGTAGCTGAAGTAGAGAAATTCTAACAGAAGATCAGTTTGAAAATTTCCCCTGCAGAAGCATGAAAATGTGTTTGATTTTTTGGTTTTCAACTTCTTCTAAACCAAGGCTGCAAGCCATTTTAGAAGATGTGTTTTAGAAAAATCACAGAATCGCAGAATATGCCAAGTTGGAAGGGACCCACAAAGATCATCAAGTCCAACTCCTGGCCCTGCACAGGACCATTCCCAAGAGTCACACCGTGTGCCAGAGATCCATCTTCCTGGGCTCAGTATAGAAGAAACTAAATAAAAGGCTATTTAAACTGTATTGTGTGTGAGGCAATAGTTAGATTATATAGGCTATATATTAAAAGACATAGTGATCCTTTCTGTGCTTAAATTCTGTAGCTCAGCATTATTTTCTAATATTGCTGAGCAGAAAAAAGTGAAATGTGGAACTTAATGTGGCAGCATAAGTCACTCGTGAACAGCTGCCTGAGTTTAGGCACTTGCTGGCTCATTTAGATATTATCTGTAAAAAACTGTTTCCCTCATTTATTTCCACAGGAGAAGATTTTGTCTTTAATGGGGCTTCTAAGTTGTGATTTTCTATAATAATAGAACCCATGATGGGTTATTTCAAATCTTTTTCTGACATTACATAGTACAAAGGTAAAAAGTTTTATCAACCGTTAAAAGAAGTGTTTGCACTCGGTTACAATGGCTGTTACTACTTCTGTAGTAACTGAGTAAACTCACAAAATTCCTGTGAAGTACAGCTGCAACTATTGCTTGGGTCACAGGATATCCTCCTCTTGCTATTATTTGTTGCATGTACAGCTTTAAGAGTACATTTAAAAAAAAAATACTGGTGGTCTTCTACTTAACAATCCTTGCAAAAGATTCTTTAATGTCTATTATTATATGTGAAGGGGAAGAGGTATCTGAGAAGTAAACTATTGACAGCTAAGTGATAACCCACTTACTGAAAATTCTCTGATTTTCCTCAGAGTCCAAGTCATCTTTTCATTTTGGCAGCCCAGGTCTGTGGCAGTGAGAATCTTTTGGCGCTGAGTCAGTGGTAGAGAAGCCACAGCTCCTGCCTGCCAGCACTGGCAACATGCGAGGTGCCATTGCTAGAACAAAACCAAACATTTTTTTGGTTTTGGATTTTCAAGTAGGGGAAGGCAGACTAACACCATGGGGTGGACAAACCACTCAGACCATCAGCAGCACTTCAAATACGCTTTTCTTATAATAGTTGTAAAAGCTGTTCTGCAAATGCACAGCAAACCATGACACAGCACAAAGCATGGGCAAATGGATAGACAGCTTTTTTTCCATCCCATACATCTACTCTCCTGCAAAAACATTAATTCACAGGGTTATGAATCACTCCAGTGCGCCTTTCTTGAAAGGCTAATGGCACAGGCATGAGGAAAATTTCCTCATGCACGAACAAAGGTATTCCTAGACAAGTGAAAGTTGGACCCGTGATTTAGTAATGATGCCAGTGATGCAAATGATGCCAGTGATGCAGGATAAGCATAGTGTAATTAGTTCAGTTATTTTCCATTTACCATGAATAGGGATAGCAGAATTTGAATCATGTCAGTTGATACTACCTATTTCTTTTGCAGTAGTTTTCATGAAGATAGTATTTCCAGCTGGGACAAGAGAAATTTCTTTTTAGAAGCCAGTTGAAAGAACTACAAACCCACATCTTTCTTTTATGCAGTTCAATTGAACCTGAAGAAATTTTCTTCCCCCCCCTTCTGTTTTTGTGTTCTACCTGAGTAAATACAAAAAACCACTGGGAAACAGATACTAACGAAGCCTAATAGTTGATAAAGAAACCAAGAAATGGAATAGGCAGAAATCCCTTCCCTTTTTTTTCAGTTGGCCTACTTTTTTGCAGAAGCAAGGAGAAACAGAATATGAGAAGGCTTTGCAGTTACATTTCTTAAAGTAGAAAGGAGAGATAAAAGACAACTCTGATGGAATGTGGGTCTTTGGATCCTGGACCAAAACGATAATATTATATACAGGAAAATGGATAGGAGTTTTGTCATTCTTTCAGAAAAAAACAAATCTGTTTTGCAAAACAGGCACAAAGGCAGACTGTCATGAATGAGTGTTTTAGGTCGGTCAAAGACTCACCAGCAAAGATACAGACAAAAGCAGGTTTAATATAAAAGTGAAAGTGCAACAAAGTTCGTCAGCAAGGTTCACTCTTCTCCTTACTAGATGGTTGAAGCCTGCAAAGAAAAATCAGACTAAAATCTCAAATCAATCAATCTAAAACTAAAATCAGTGTATAATGACCTATATGGAGGCTGGGGATGGAAAAAGGGTAAGAGGTAGAGATGGGAAAGGGTAAGGATAAAAAGGAATAAGGGAGACCCTCCTGTTGCATTACAAGGTTCCAAGTGTACCCCCTTGCCAAACTTAGCCCCAGATTAGACCAGTGGTTTAGGCCTAAAGGTTTTATCAGCTCTTAAACTTAGCAGCACTGAATCGATAGCCTAATTTAAACAATTTAACAGAGGATTTTATAATATTTAGTATAAGTACAACAGTAACTCACAGATCTAACAAAATTACAAATCTAATGTACTTAAGAATCTAAGAGAGCAACATCATAATACATTTGCTACGGCATATCACACTTCTACGCACACAGACCTAAAGGAGCATGTAGAAGGTATATATCTGTGAATAAATACCCTTCGAGTTCAGTGAAGTACTCACGTCAAATGCCTTTGCATCGTCTCAGCAGGTGAAGGGAGTGTGGATGTCAGCTCAGGCTCTGTTGTTGGTGTTTGGCAGTGGTCCTCCAAGCATAGTAAATTTGAGTTTGCTGGCTCTAAGAGGTGTCCCACTGAGAGGGAGATTGCTGGTCACAGCCCACTGTGGTCCAGGAGAGCTCAAAAGGATCTCACTTAGGAGTGCTGCTTATGGGATTGCAAGACAACATAAGTACCTGGGAGCAGACAGTGTTTCTGATAAGCTCAGGAGGAGCTTAGCCCAGGTGCTGTTCATCAAAGCTGAGGCCTAAGGAGTGTTTCTGAGATCATAGTGTGGCCCAAGAAGGGAGATGGGGGTGGTTGTACCACCAAACAGACTCATTTCTTAGCAAGTTACAGAATTTACATTACAAATTTAAATCTTTTATAAATTATATAAAATACCGGTCCTGGAAAGAAAACTTTCCCTTTTCCTTATTCTTACTAAACGTATAATGAAAAAATGTGTTGCAGACTGTTAGATAGTCAGTCTGCATCTACAGAACAGCATGTGAGGAGTGTATCTGTAGACAGAAGCGGTGGCATTGCAGATCCAGCTGCGCATGATATGCTCATGTCAGGTTTTACTTTGCACTACCTCTATTCTGGTTCCTGCACAGGGTATCTTCATAGGTCAAAATAAATCCCAATAAAGGGGGTGGCTGAGATACTTGCTTTAAAAACACGCTCCTCCTCAAACTAGAACAATCATGTAAACACCCCTCCTTGATGTTCTGTAGCTGGAAACTAGCAAAACTGATATCATCTAATACCAATCAGTTCTTCAACAATCTTTCTTGACAGTAAAAGCAGAGAAAGAGTTTTGCCACAACAGGATCATCTCACGATTAGCTAAGGAATAGCTTGTAGTTTGTATATGTTGGCAGAGCAAACACTTTCCCACTGAAAAAGAGAAGTTATTCACATATGATAGCTTCACAGATGACCAGTAACTAATTTCCTGGATTACAGATCTGATGAAAGTAGGACTTTTAAACAGGTCTCTACATTTTTTTTTTCGCAAAGCAGTATAAAAAAATACTGATGTTGGGAAAAGGGCCAAAAATATAATATAAAATATCATATATACTTATATAAATATAAATTACATTTAAAGATAATAATGACATAACAAATTTTGACAAAGGCTTGGGAAATATGTCAAAGTCTGATTTGTTTTGTTGCCTGTTTCATTTAGGCATTAAATTGATTTAATTTCATTTGAGTATAATAGGAAGACTGTTGCATGCTGTTCAAGATGTCAATAAAATTTAGGATCTCCTTTGAGAAGTATAAAAGATTTCATCCTAGACATTATGTGATTGAGATGGCAATGCAGAATTTAAAATACAAATAGAAAGCTGTGGATCAGTGGGACTTTAGCAGGAGTTCCTGTGATACATAAAGATCTTGCTGAAGGAAAACCCATCCAGCATTTGTTCTCTTCATTTACTCAGACAGATAAACAACCACTTGTAAGAAAGGCTCCTGAGGAGACAGGAAAAAATTTAGGTTAACTGCATACATCCCATAGAAATTTTGTTTGATGTTAAGCTACATTCTGACTATATGTTTCTGTAGATAGCTTAGTCCTAAACTTAAAAATACCAACTGCAGGAACTGTATACCAGGCAGTAGTAAAGCGTGTGAAAGATTTCACAATTTTTGCTTGGGCTGTTGGAAAAAAGTCGCAAATTTAAGGTGTGTATTTAATTGTTTATTTGAAAGAACTCTTGATATGAAGTTCACATGTGGTGTGTTAGAGTGGTAGTTAGGTGTGATACTGATTTGGTTTTGACCTTGACTTTGATGGCTGTAGTTTGCAACTGCTTGCACACTGGATCCACAAGATGCTGGTTGAGAGGAGAGGTCAGACATTATAACACTGAGGAGAGAAAGAATCTTTAAGCACTAAATATATCCAGCTCATAACTGGCCAGACTTCAGAGGGAGCTTAATAGTCCTCATGTTTTAATTTGCATCCACATGTTTATTTGTACATGTCCATTAAGTCTTTATCTGGTGTTTCTCTAGTTTTTAAAAATTGTTAAAACTGACATCACAATTTCATTAATGCACAGAATTAAATTTTATAATCTGTTCTCAGGCAAAACTTTTATGAACTTCCATTCATGAGCTGCAGGAGTGTACTGGCTGTCATGCACTGGTGAATGGTGTTTCTAGTAAAATATGAATCCTGACATGTGGTTCAGTAATCTAACAAGAGAAAAAAGAAGACATGATCTGTTTAATGTGCATTTATCCTCTTAATATTCCATTAATGTGCTGTCTAAGGGTAGACAGCACATTAGCTTTCATTGCAGAAAGCTGATAAATATATCTCTGCAACAGTGCCTATACCTTGTAAGGAACTGCTGTAATCAGGTGAATTGCTAACTATTAATTCTGGAGCCAGCGAGAACATCTCAGAGGGAAGGTTTATTATTCCTTTCTCTTTGTACAATAGCAACAGGAAAATAAAAGTTTCTTTATGCTTGCTCATCATTCAACTTCACTCAGCAACCTTTTTTTCATATTTTCCTCCCTTAAAAGCATCCAAAATATTTACTTGTGTCTTTCTGACTGCATTATCCTAGTCTGACAAAAACAGAATACATTTTCTGTGGATATTCTTAAACATGAAACCTGAAAGTTATTTTTTTTTCCTATGGCTGTTTGTTAATTAAAAACCACTACTTATATTTAGGAATAAAAACTACAGAAAAGATTAATGTGCCTCATAAATCACTAAAAAGTGCAGATAAATATACCACTGTACTTTCACAGTTGCCAGAATGTGTAGTTGTTATTTATGAAAATATATTTGGACATAACATTTGTGTTAATTTTAAGCATAGAACTCCTCAGTTTGTGGATACTTAAAAAGCAACATTTCCAATATTCTCCGATATTTCCTTTATTTTATCTTTCACTGAGGTGGATATACTGCTTCCTATGGAAAAAGATACTATTTTTAGAAATGTACTTTTCGCAGGTGAATGGAGCTGATGAGAAAGGATTAGTAGGATTCTCATTTTGTTTTTCTGAGTGCTTGGATACCGCAAAGGACTTTGGTAGAAATCTTGACTTCAGAAAGCATCTACAGCAGTAGGAGAAAGGGTGGCAATGGGTACAGAGATGAATTTTGAGACATCAGAAGAAAAAGATTGGAAATAGGTGGGAATAGGGGAAAGACTTGGTTTGAGAAAGGACCAGAGTCAGGAGGAATAGGGTGGTGAACATAGAAAGAAGGGGGACAATAAAAGGAGTATGGCTGAAATTATTCTGTGGGAAAAGCTCTACAATTCTGGCTTCGTGGCATATGATGTGGACTGTGATAATGATTGTCCCTGGTGGGACAATGGAGAAACCAGGATCCCATAGAAATACTTGTTTTCACCTTTTGTGGTAGAAACAGAAAGGGAAATAGCTGTCTTGGTCTTAGAGGTTGTCTTCTGAATATATCCCTGATGGCATCTGCAGAGAGCTTCTCCCATGCGTCAGGAGACACTGCCTTTCATATCTGCCTTTCTAATAGCACTTAAATTCACTACGGAAAGCCAACCGTAAACAAGTCAGGCCTTCTGTATGCAAGTGGCTTATGGTCCCCTTTTTGTTAGGTGATTTGCTAGGGGACAAGCTGTACATAAGTCTATATGAACACCTCTAGGCACATCCTGTTGTACAGTATTTGGTCACCTCATAAGCATACGGGCATACATCTGCTCCTTGGACAGGGAGAGCACACACTGATTTTGGTTAGGAAACAATCTGGTTTCCTTGCCTTCTCCTTTTTGTGGATAGGAAATACTGTAAGAATTAAATACTTGAAGGTAACCTCCAGATGTTTATTTGGACAATTCTCACTTGAAACCCACATGTTTCTTCAACCTCAGGATCTTGTTTAGCTAACTTAAAATCAAGAAAGCACCTTATTAATAGGAGGTATAAGATAGACACGAAATTAAGAATTAAGCTCTTTATTTAACCTGAAAGATGCTGAAACTTCTCAGTCAGACAAGGAAAACGTACAGATCTGTCTTTCTAGGAGCCTACATGATGCTGGACCAGATGATGTGCTTTAGTTGTTCTTGCAAGAGATCTGAAAGAAAATGTGACTGCTGTTTTGGGACCTAATTCTATGAAAGAACACTTGAAAATTGTCATTAGGTAAAACAGGGCTGCCTGCTGAAATCTGCGCTGTTTGGTTTGTATGTTACCTTTTCAGTATGGTTTTTCTTCACTCAGCATTTGCTGGAAAGCTGTCCAGTGGGACTGTTACTGCAGCTCCTTAGGACTGTCACCACCAGCTACAGGCATTTCTGCTCTTTATGTTCAACAGCAAGATGAGCAGTAAGCTGGGTTCACCACTGCCTATCTACCATCCTGATATAGACAAGCCCTCTCTGGAATGAAAGAATAGCCTGTTCTCCATCTCCTTTGGCCTGTCTCCAAGACTGACAGCCAGGCACAGTTTGGCTTTGTTATTTTTTCATATAGATGCCTTTTAACCAGGAGCTGAACCATGGCAACACAAGCCACTTAACAACAGCAGTTCTTATGCTTGTTTGCCAGAGTGAGTCATGTAAAGTTTGTAAGCCTTAGATTAATATTTTCTGTCTTAAAATATTTGTTTAAGAAAGACCCTTGTGACTTTAACACACTGCCACACTGGTAGAAGTCAGCCATCTGGACTTTGTAATCTGTCAGGTAAACAAACAGACCAGGCTCTTTGACATCTCTCAGATTATTGCTTTTCATATGAACATTAACATTTCCAAAGATGTCTCTTTGCTTCATCACATTTCAAAGAACTCATTAATTTTGTTTTAACATGCTAAAATATTTATTTTGACCTTTTACCTTCTGCTATAATAACCTCCTGGCTTGTTGGACTTGCCAAATCAAAATACACTGATGTACACTGAATGGCCTTGTTTATTGTATAAACACACTGCATAAACAGCTCTTGCAGAACAAAAGAGTGGGTCCTTCTCTGTATTGTAGCAAGTCTCCTTGTCTGTTTCAGATTATCCATACAGGTAGGGGCTTTCCTGAGACATGCCAGCTGGCTTTCCAGCCTCTATACCTTGTGGACTTGCTCACATCCAGGATTATTCCCCCCACTGTGAGTAGTGCTGAAGTAAGACCAATACCGTGTTGTTATCTGTTCGATGCACAGGTGCCGCTGTTGGAGTACCGACTCTGCTCCTGGTCCTGGTGGTGCCTGCCCTGGGTGTCCTTGCCTGCTCAGGATTCTGAATGTAGCTGGATTTATCTTGTCCTCTGCCTAACACAAAGGACTCCCTTTGAAGATGAGGACTGCGACTCTTTTTGATTCCTGTGGCACCATCCTAAGCCAAAAAAATTACACTTTAAAATGAATTACCCTACCGATTTCCTATGAACTTTAAGAGGACTGAGGCATCCAGGAACTCCTTCATGAAGTAAATCAACTTTTGAACGGCTAAGAAATATTTTTAACTTGTTCCAATATGCCTTATAAAAAACACTTATGCTGATCTGTGACAGTTGCATGATTTGGTCCAATGGGGCAAGTTACAGTGTTAAAACCCAATAACATAGGCTGTACAGTGAAAGTAAAATCACCATACGTAGGTGCTTTAACTTGAATAACAAATTGTGAAATATAATAGAGATTGAAATGTTGATTGTATGTGATAAATGTAAGAGTACTACGTCTGTCTGTACTATCCTATATGTTTTGTGTACTGCATATTTTTGAATGGCCCCATCATCATTTATTGGGATTACTGGTTTTTAGAGAGACAGTCAAAGCAAAAACATTTCATTATTTAGAGGTGTATTTCTTGAGGGTATTGGATAGAACTGGAAGGACTTGAAATAAAAGTCAGTGATAAGGTTTTTTTATTTTAAATATGTTCAGAACACCCGAGACATGAATAGCATGCTCAGCTTAAAGGAATTTACCTGCACTTCACTGACACAAGTTTTACCATATTCTTTTCTTAAAAGAATTCAATTGACAAAATCTATTATGGTCATTGTTGCTGATTTGAGGAGTCAAATGTCAGCTTTCAGGGAAGCAGCGTAATGTATTTGTTTTTATTTAGTCCTATTACTACTATTGTTATTAAGGTAGCAATATAACACTTATGAGTTTGGAGATGGAGTCCATGCTAAGATCAGCCAAGTGGACCATGAAATGATAGGAAACATATGTTATTTTTTAAAGTGAAAAGATTTAAAATATAAAAAAGAAAAAGATATACAATAAATGGCAGAAACAGAGTAGCACAGTAAAAAAATTATTATATTTACATTTTTATGCTGCAGACGCCAGGTGTTACCTTCCTGTATTGAAGGCGTACATTTGGGAGAACTATATGCTTTTTCAAGAACTTGATATTATTCTAATGTTCATAGTGTTGTAAATAAGAGTTTTAAAGTTCTGAGACCATTTCTCTATTTCATAGAGTACTGAACAATCCAACTGTGTGTTAGTACGTGAAAGTCAGATCCCAACTGTTAGTCAAAGCTAAATGTTTACTATGGCCTTTGCAAAATGGGAACTCTTAGAGATAGAGAATGTTTTTGTTCTGACTGTGTCTAGAGTGTTTCAGTGTTGGGTTTCTTTGTTGGTTTGTTTGGGTTTTTTTAAGTTACTAAAGAAATGCACATTCCTTTCATTTTCCATGGTGTGATGGGAATTAGTTTGAGTGTGAATGGTGAAGAAACACCGTGATATTGAATCAGCTGGCTAAAGTAATAGTGCAATGTCTGATGCTTCAAGAATTATAAGCTTTGAATCATATTTTATTAGCACAACCTTGCTAGCTACTTAGAAATAGATTTTATCTTTTTAGAACTGATACTGTAGGGGTCTGTAATAATAATATTTACATGAAGCAAGGATAGATCTATTAATAATTTACACCCCTTTCTTTTATTTGTATAATTTTGTACTATATATTTACATGTAAAAGCGTAGAGTCTTCATTAAGAAATATCAATAATACTGGTTTAGTTTAATTTTAACTATTTGTTACAAGATGAAAATTTTTTAAATGTGTGAAAGTGATAACTTCCCTATAAAGGAATGTCAAAGTGTCAAACACTACTGAGTTTCATAAATTGTATAATTATTTGAAAGAGAAATGAGCTGTCTTCATACATAAGAAACTAATATGCTGTAAGCCTTCTGTAAAAAAAATGTGGTTTATGGTGTTTCATTTGGTTTTGTTTTTTTGCAGTATGACTCATTTTTGTATAATCTACAACCACAACTAAATCTTTTGCCAAATGCATGATTGCCTTTTACTTTTCTAATACATGGTGTAAGAAGCAAAACTGTTTCATTTTTGCATGGAAATGACCTGGAAAGGAAAGCCACTTCTTTTTATTAAATCAGCAACACAGATGAGGTAGGTGTCACATACTGATCAGATAGTTGGAGATTTTTCTGTTTCACATAATTGTGTGAATTTGACTGGGACCTTCAGTTTCAAATTGTTGTCAAGACAAACTAACTAGTGTATCATCTGCTTTAAAATGCAAAGTTCTTAATTAAAGTTTATATAGATAGACATATTTGTTGTTTCTTTATATTTCAGGAAAATTGATATTACTATTATTTGATACTGATGAATATTGAACTGGTTTTTTAGTTACTTTTTACCTTTTTTTTTTCCAAATGAGTAGAGCAGGACTGTGCTTTGTCCTTTTTATGAATGAAAAGTAAATTACAATTAAATAAATGTATTAATGTTACTCAAAGTACAATAGCTGTCTTTTGAATTGGAGCTTTCTAATTGCCTAACAGTGATGTAGTCATCTGTGACAGAATAGGTGTAGATGGAATGAACTCCTGTGTATCCCTGCCCTGCCTTCTTGTGAATTTTGCTAGAGTTTAAGAGCTTTTATGACTGTTTTGCTTTGATTATAGGTGACATAGATAGAAAGATTTCCTAACATCAGTAACACAGAAGATTCTGAGAGCTTTCTTGCATTTTTGGAAGCAAAAGATAACCAAGCAGAGTATTTTTTCAGGTAATTTTTTTTACTCCAGTAGACAAATGTAGTTTAATCCCGGCCAGCAACAAAGTCTCACACAGCCATTTGCTCACTCCCTAATAGTGAGTGATGGGGGAATCCAAAGAGTCAAATTGAGAAACTTCGTGGATTGAGATAAAAACAGTTTAAACAAGAAAAGCAAAAGCCACACACACAAGCAAAACAAAACAAGGGATTCATTCACCACTTCCCATGGGCAGGCAGGTGTTCAGCCATACCCAGGAAAGCAGGGTTCCATCATGGGTAATGGTGACTAGGAAAGAGAAATACCATCTCTCTGAATGTTCCCCACTTCCTTCATCTTCTCCCAACTTTATATACTGAGCATGACGTCATATGGGATATCCTTTTGGTCAGTTTGGGGTCAGCTGTCCTGGCTGTCCCTTCCCAGCTCCTTGTGCACCCCTCTCCATTTCTTCCAGACGTGATTTATTTGTCATTAACTTTTCTACCACCTTTTGCTTTTGGGTTTATTGATTCCAGGAGGTAGGAAAACATGATTTTTTTTATATAGGAACAACATAATTGCTGACCTGGTCTTTTTCTAATCAGTACTGATTAGAAGCTAGAAAGTACTAGAAGTACTGAGCAATCTATCAGGAACACGGGGTCACAGAGAGTATGAACTCAGTTAACATGGTTTATTTCCCTACTTTGCATCTTCCAGAATGTCTTTGCTGCAATGTGATAACCTGGTGGCTTCTGGTCAGTGCTCTCCCCGCACTCAGCCTTCCAGCAAACATAAACTAAAATGGGTATTTCCATAGAGCATAGCAGAACAGGAGGGAATATACCTAAGTTTGGCTTTATGTTTCATGACAATATTTTCATCAATAAAGGATTTACATGCCATGGCCATATTTACTCCACCTGAACTCAGGTACCTCCCATTACCAATACCATGTATGGGAAGCCAGCCAGGCAGGCTTCAGTGAGCCATTTGCCCTGAGACAGGCTGATCACCCTCACCTCTGTTCATCACATGCAGGGCTTATCTTGGAGAGCTGTGCTCATTGCTGAAGTTAGGTGGGACCCCACATGGGTGACTGTCTACCTCCCTAGGGTTATAAAGGGAAGCTGAGGGAGACTGTGTGCCCTAAGGCAGCCAACATACTTATTTTTTTTATTCAAGATCTTGAAATGCTGGAAAACTTCTAATTATCAGTGGCATACTTGAACCTTATTATACCAAAAGTTAAATCCTGTGGGATGTTTGCTCAAGAAAAGTTGAGTTTTTACCATCCTGGCACAGATGAAACTCAGGGCAACTGAAGTGAAGGAGTTAGTACTGTGAAATATGACACTGGAGAAATAACAAACAGAAAAATAAAAAGATTCTTTCTAATGATATCATTAAAAATCAAAGTCTTGTTGACAATATTAGCTTCTCAGGAATTAATTAACTAGAACCTACTGTGAGAATAATTGCATGTAAACTACGATAATGTTGATGTTATGCCAGAAGCTGTGATGTCTATTGAGAATTGACAAAATCAAAACTCATAGGAAGTCAACTCCATTTATGACCTATAAATATGCAACTAAACACAAGATGAAAAAAAATCTCATGAGAACATTTGTAAAACTACAGCGTGAGAGCTTGCATCGAGAAGATCCTCTTCTGAAATTACAAATATATGATCAGTATTTTAAGCATTTCCCTTTTCCTGGGTATTTGTAGAAAATGGTGGTGTGTTTTCTGATTTCCATATTCCTAGTATTACTAACTGTAATGGGTTTGTTTGTTCTCTTTCCTGAGAAGGAAAGGGAAATAGGATAGATCATTTGATGTGTATTTTACCAATAAGGTATATTCCATACTATGTTACATCAGCTCAGATATAAAATAGACAGGAAGGAAGCAAGTGGCCCCTTCTCTTCTGGGTAGCTGAGCAGAGCGGTCGGGCAGTTCCTTTGGGGGAGAAGACCATTGGTTGTGGTGAAGTATCTTTATTTTTAGTTCTTCTCTGTGCATATGGTGTTTATAGCATCTTCCCTCTTTGTGTAAATATAAATACCCTTTCTTAGCAGCTTCAATTCTGTAGGTTTTTTTCCCTTCTTTTTCCAATTCCCCCCTCCTCTCCTCTCTGGAGGGACTGGGCGGAGGCCCAGTAGATACCTGGTGTTCAGCCAAAGTAAACAATAACACTAACTAATAATTTTTCATTGGCCTAGTGTTCTCTGACAATTTCTTAGGATAAATATGAAAAAATAAGTGATATCTTTTTGCAGCTCTTTATCCCATGAGTATATTCTCCATGAACACATCAACAAAGGAGAGTGTCCAGCTCCCCACAGCCCTGCTCTGCCATTGCTAGTGATATCTCCTGTACCAACGCCAGAAACTATTGAAGGTATTCAAGGAACAATGTAACGAAGCAACTAAATTTGGCAGATTTGCCATAGAGAGCCTTAAAAATCCATGTGGTTCTGAAATCAAGTAAAGTGTATGTTGGGCAATAGCATTATTGCACCTTGCATGTAACAGTGACACAGCGCAGTAGATTGAGGGTGAATCTATGAAAATAATATCTGTCTGACTGATTGGTAAATAGGCTTTTGTTTGTTTGTTTGTTTTGGTTGTTTTGGTTTTAACTGCTCATGAGCAGGAGGCTTTGAATGATTAACATGTGGAAAAGAAGAGCAAGTCTCAAGATAGCATCTATCTGCAAACCTGTTCAGGAAACATGCTAGATCTGGTTCCTTTGAAGGTTTCACCTCTTTTCTTTACCCAATATCTACAGGGAAGGATCAAAGGAGAAAATGTAGAGTGAGCCATTACCAGTCCAAAAAGAACTTTTCTTTGCAGTGGGCCATAATTGATAGGGAAGGGATCCAGGGATCTCCTGGGGATGTCAGTCTGGGAGGAGCATGGTACCCCTGCCCCAGGACTTTGTGTGAGAGCATACAGACAGGGTAAGTCTCAACAAAAGTGCAGCTGCTCTTGTCATTGCAGGCAAGTAAGAAATATCTCCAGTACGTTATGTATGCAAACATCATGTCCACTGTGTATTTACCACTGGTGAAGCTCTGAACAGCATGAGAAAGCAGTAAAAAGTATTTCTGAAAGCTGCTTTTCCCTTCTGCATTAAAATTAGTTGAAATGTTATGAAGTGAAGATTGCAGAGCTGCAAAATTCAGCAGAGAGCAGGCCTTAGTCTAGAATAAGTGGATGGAGTGAGGGGGCATGCCCAAACTTCATGGGTTCACTTCATAGAGCAGTAAGGATGGAACAGGTCATGGAGCAGAGGACTTTAAATGAACAAGCCTAAATGAGTCATATGTCTTGGATACAGTCTGTAAGCATTAAGACCATGGAATGAATGAAAGCAGTGACTATTGGTACCAACAGCTATAAGACACCTCGTTCTCTAACGGGGCTGCAGGGTTTGGGTGTGAGCTTTGTTCCACAAAGATGCAGCCAGTGGTGGGTGGCCACGCAGTCTCTTCAGCTGCTGTGTATTAAACAGCAGTGCAATCAGGCACATGCTCATGGAAACAGTAACTATGATTAAGGGGCTATGAAGGACATTTTGTTGACCAGTGACTGGATTATCTGTGACTGGTACTCTGACCCTCTTTCCTAGTATCTAGTCTCTTGTCTCTGGTTTCCAATCCTGATCTCCTATGAGACATACTGGCAGGACCTTAAAGTTATTTGTATATACAAACTTCTGAAAGAATTGTGTAAAGGGATTAAACAATAGCTATATTAAATATATAATCACCCCACTTCTCTGTGGTATAACTGCAAGTAAAATCTACATAAAGCATATGTACGTGTCATTAAGGATACATGAAAAAGCATTATGTGGATTCTTGAAGATACCCATTTAAAGTATCCATCTGTCTATGGCTCATAACAGGAAGCCTCCATTAATTTCCTTTACAAAGTGTGTGTGCTCAACCAGAAATAAAAAGTAATTCACATTAAAAAAAAAATGAAGTAAAATATGTGGAATGAAGAAGTTTTAAAAAGATCCTTCAATTATGGATGTTAATGTTTCTGTCCATTAAGCATCAAAAAGTAATTTTCTGGAGTGGATGTATTAAAATTACCTCTCATTACAAGCTGATGACTGCCAGACATTAATAAACTATTCCTAAATGCTTATCATTAGGTATAATAATGACTAAGCTCACAAAGTCTTTCGTGCTTATATGCCTGTAAAACACAGCATGGAGAGCAATGGTGGTATAGTCTTTTTTAAACACTAATGCATGATTGTAGAAACATAGAACAGTTTGGGTCAGAAGTGACCTTAAAGATCATCTGGTTCCACCCCGCCTTCTTTCCACTAGACCAGGTTGCTAGGACAGTAAAAAACCAGTTGCTTTCTACCACACAATAAGAGGAAAAAGCTTCACTGCAGCCCAGAGTAGTTTTAGGAGCTGTGGGAGCCTTTCCATCACATTTCGTGGTCAGTGTTCCACTTACAAGTAGATTCATTTCTTGGCTAAACCTCCATCCACTATTTATTTTGTCAATGCCTGTATACTGGTTCAACTGTCAAAAAGATCAGCCTTTGTGATGATCGGGCTGAAGGGTAAAAGAGTTAACCAGCACATTTTTATACTCTATTCATCACATTATCCATTTAGAAAACCTTCCCAGAAGGACAACACAAAACCTGATCCTGCCTGAAGGCATTTGTGGCAGGTGCTGACTATAATGGCAGCAGACTGGTGCTTAGAAGATTGCTTCTAGAGAATGTGCGCAGCAGAGATATTGAAGAATTGCTTTCCTCTCTGAAATGTTTATTTTCTAAATATTGTGCTATTTTTATATATCTCCTGCCTCTTTTTGTTTGCTACTGTAACGTCGCAATCTGTGTACCCCAAGCACTTGATCAGTATCTTTAAAAGTCACAAAGGAGCTCCTAAATTTTCATTTTTGCCATGCTGTGCTCCTCGATGATATGGAGGCACAGGAGATACCTTGAACTAACTTCCCTCCCATAATGAGGGGTTAGAGAAGTTCATTAGTGAAATCCTGGTCTATTTAACATTGCACTGAACTCAGTAGAGCTGGCTTTCATTCCAGCTTGATTAAATCTACTCAAGAGCCAAGGGAGTTGTGATCCCAGCTGAAATCTCGCAGAGCCTGACCTGTAGGGCTGGGGAATCCTTTGCCCTCCTGGGCACAGCTGAGATTTGCTGCATAATTCTTCTGTGCCTCTCTGGCTACACTTCAGTAGGAAGAGAAAGGCTACATCTGCGCAACAAGGAATAAAATAAGACTGAAGCATGAAGCTGCTATTGTTACTTGGAGAGGCAGGGTTTGTTTGGCATCTGTTTGTACAGGGAACAACAGGCAATGCTTTCCTGGGAAAGGTCTTCATGTCACTCCTGGGAACTCTTCCTTGTGGCCAGCAGCAGCAAGCCCGCCTACTCCATGGGGCTGTGCCAGCAAAAGAGACAAAAAGAGAGCTCTATGCTTTCAGACATAAGCACTAGGGCCTGCTTTCTCTTCCACTGAAGCTGCTATTCCCACCCACCACATATGCACCAGAGACAACCCTGCACATCCACAATGACACTGACCTCAGGGAACAACTCTGACCAGCTCGAAATCTCCTTACATTGGTACCTCAGTGGCTTTCCGTTGTGTTGAGACATCTTTAATTTTCTCATGTATGAGTTGTGAGATTTAGCAGCTATACATTGTTATGGAAAGCATTAAACCATACATAGAAAATCTAATTGTTTATATCACTTTGATTGGTTTGCAATGTCTTAAATCAGCTACCAGGTTAAGTTAGTTTTTAGCTGGAATAATTTCTTAAACCACTGAATTAATTTCCATGCTGTATTTTCTGTTTACTCCTATCCTGCCATGTAAAATATATCTCCTTTTTCTTTCTTTTGAAGAATTACAGCTGGCTGAGCTTAGAACACATGCTAAAGACCTGAACAACTTGACTGACTTGTTTAAATCCAGTCCTCAAAGCCTAAAGCTCCCAAGACTCTAAAAACATCATTCTTCCTCCAAAGAAAAATGGGAAGGTACAAAGTGCGTTAGTACCTCCCTATGGCTGCCCCCTTTGACAGCTCACTGGGGTTTACTCAGGGCTGCTCAGATGCCCATGTCCTTTGGGAAAGATGAACAGGAAGCTTGGAGCAACAACTCTGGCCACTGAATGCCAAGATGATCCACAAACCACCCTCAGGCAATAACTGGTAACAAGAGGAATGCATGATTTTTTCCTATCATCCAGTCGGTAAATGTTCCCAGATATGTCACAAGGGCAAATAGGTTTGGGGGATTCTTTTTCTTTAAATTGCTCTCAGGAGTTTCAGATCACAGCTCCAGCTACCTTGGGCAGTCAGCAAGGCACTGACCAGACCCCTGATGTTGTGAGGACTTTCAGTAGTGATGAACATCAGCTTTCCCCCTTGGAAAATCAGCAGCACCAGGAGGAAGGGAAAGGGAGGGCAGTGGGTGCTCCAAGCAAGAAAGAGACAGTGAGAGAAGAGACAGTGGGTGAAGAGACACAGTCTCTGCCATTGGGAGGCTGACACTGCCCAGACATGGCTGCTCCCCTCCCATGGGGCACAGGGGGTGTACTGCCCTGGCCCAGGCTAAGGGCCTCTGTCCTTCCCCTCTGTGCTTCCTATAATTTCCCTCATGCTGTCATTCCCTGCTACCCAACTGAATGTGCAGGATTTAATTTGTGGTCTAGACAAGTGATGGATGGGAAAAAACCTTCCCAGCTGAGAAAGGAGCTGCCAGCAGCCAAAGTCCTTCCTTATGAAAAGGCAGTGCTTTCTCCAGTCAAAAACGCTTGCTTCTCTCTAGCTAGGCAGGCATGTGCTCTGCACCTCCCTGTGGGTCCACTGAGCTGAAAGTGAGCTTTCTCAGCTGTGACACAGTGGGGACCCCAGAGTTTGAACTTGAATAAGGCCTCAAAGCGGCTCATTAACTTTTGGGATGACGTCAGCAAACCCTGTTTATGCCTACGACAGAAATCAGACACCTACTGACTGAAGGAACAGCTAAGCAATGTTTTTTTGAAGATAGCAGTGGCGCCTAACTGGTGGGATCAGGCACCTACATACCTTTGAGGTACTCGGCCAAGAAGATTAAGTGACTTGCCCACGGTCACATAGGAAATCTATGGCAGAGCCAAGAACTGATCCAACTTTCAAATTACTTAACCACAAGATTATCATTCTTCCGTGTATTAAATTATTAATTCTGATGCTTGTCAGGAAGCCTGAGGCACAGGACGGGTGCTTATTAATTGGAGCCAGACACATAAACATGCACATTGATTTATGTATTCATATATTTAAAACTGGATGAAAGAACTATCTGGTATCTCATTTTGAATCTTACTTTAGTTGCTCACCTCCTGGTTTACATAGAGTTGAGGATGCGCTGGAAAACAACCAGTTTTCTCCCATATATTGAACACTTACTTATGAGTCTATACATGCAGTAGGATTCATTAGAAGTTGGGAAGGTTGGCTTCACCATGTATCATCCCAGTCCATCTCTCAGATTTAGACATTGTTGTCACACATTCCTGGCCAGGGCTTGTTTCTCCATTAAGCCAATGTGGCAACAGTGTATTCTCTCTAGTCTGGGTTTAGTTTGGTTGCTTGTAATACCTGCGGTTTTTTCACTATTTTTCATTCCCTTGAGAAATGAAAATAGAAAATATCCAGGGAGATGGAGGACAGTGACACTGCCAAGGTTTAGGCCTTGAACTGGGATGCCCTTGTAAAGAAATGAGTCTCCCTCTACTCTGTCAGAGTCAGTGGACGAGGGTAACTTCTCTTGGGGTGACTCAGAGAGGAGCCTTTGTTATAGGCTCTGACTTGCCCGCTGGGGGAGACGCTCTGTCTGCCCTGACTATCAAGGGAGGCGAGGCTGGCAAATGCAGGCATTTAAGCATTCAGATGTATGTGCTTTGAATACATTCCTCACACCCTGCACACCTTCTACTTATCCTTGAGGTGCAGGGCTGAGAACCATGGAAATACTGGATTTCTATTCAGTTCTACCCTGAGCTGATATGTAGCTAGAGGAGGATAAGACAGCAAGATTGAATTTACCTGTAATGATGTTCCTGTGAATAACCAGGTGTACGTTCCAGTTCTGCTGTAAAGAAAAGGAGAACAGTGAAGGCCTTTGTAGCATCTAACAGAGCCTCCATGATCAATTCCTAGCAAGTGAACTGAACACCAGCCATATGATGGGCAGGGAAGGATGGTGGCAGCAGGAGCATTGCTGAGGCAGAAGGTTTTAAGGAAAGCAAAGGCTAAGAGTGTGAGACCAGAGTCAAATTTACAACTTAGACTACAGGGACTGTAAATCTCTGCCCGCAGCAGTTCACTGTGTTGCAGTCTGCTCCATAGCACATCCTACCAGTCACTAGGAGTTGTCTGTGGTCTTTAGTAATGTCACTCACTGATCTTAACCCCAAAATGTTTTGCCCCTGGATATTTTAAGTTGTATTTTTATCAGATTATAATAATCAGATAAGTAAGTTTTGTAAACCAGGTTAGTGACTTTTAAGTTATGTAACTCGGTAACCAGCTACATATCTGGGTATTTGTCATCAGTGTTTTACAACAGTAGGGAGCACTTCACCATGTGTAGTGTATTTCAACCTGCAACAATTCAGTAATGTAAGGAGTTAGAATTATTACTTGTCATAGATAAGAGCCTGAAAGACTTAAATAAAAACATGGGAGTTATTACTAAAAGGTGGCAGTTGTTCATTGTTCTCCCCTGCACAGAAGGATAAGCTATGAAAAAGTACCTCTTACACATACATAGCATATAATATCTCTTCCTTCAGTAGCTTGCCAACAAAATGCAACTGACTCGTGCTTCAGCATTTGGGTTATTTGAATAACACTGTGTGGATTAGCATGGCAAACACAAGCATGATATGCAGAAGGAATGAGTAATGGATAGATACAGTGACAAGTAACATCAAATAGTGACTGAGGAAAACGCATTTAATCAGCTTTCCCATTCAGAGCCAGTGCAATCTTGCCTTTTCTGTGTCTGTCACTCTTACTGGAGTCACAATCAGGCAATAATGCTTTTGGTCTCAGTGAAATTTACTGGGTGCTTGGTCCTTCGGAAATTTAAGCTACATAGACAGTGTCCTATATTTTGGTTTCTCTTATAGTGGTATCTTCATCTAACTGTTCTGTGATACTAGTGAGTATTTTCAGATATCAAGTCTGCAATCTTGATCTTGGGTGTGTTTTCAGATACTTTTAGGTGCTAACTAGCCAGGTTTCTTTAAAAATAATTTTTTTTCTCAGCAAGTTTTCCCCATTTCTAAAGCAGAGTAAATTCTGCATTCAGGTCGTATGCCCAGAGGAGGAGATGCAGCATGCAGTGTGCAGGCCCTCGTGTTCAGGGGCAGCCTCTCTACAACCATCACTTTTGCAGAAATTTTTTAAGGAGGTATTTGGAAAGGTGAGGAAGGAAATGGCTTGGATTTGGGAACTTTTTGAAAGGCAAGCTGTTGGAGAAGAACTTGGAGATTAACTTGATGAACAAGATGTTCATGAGATCCAAAGTGGAGAGAAAGTTGTGACACTGGTTTAGGGATTTAGCAGTAAAACTAGGAAAGGAGGAGGCTAAGGTAATGGAGAAACAGAAAATGGCCATCAGAGAAGGACATGGGCAAAGCTGTCATTTTTGGAGAAATTTTGACATTTTTCAGGACCTTGAATGTCCAACTACACCTTCCCTCTAACTGATAATGAAATAATAGTATTCTGGGAGATCCTAGTCTTTAACCAATTCATACAATTCATCAACCAGTTTATCCCCAAGCAACATGCCCCATGGGAGTCCATGGTTCAGCACAGTCAATCTATTTTAGCCAGGCCCATATACACAGATGTTGGCATTCCCACTTTCAGCAGGCTCGTCAGACATAAATCAGGTTTGTACTGAGAGCTGTCCTCGCAGCTGCCTTTCAGCATGAGCACACTGCCACGCTAACACAGCCCTGTAGCACTGGCCTGTGTCTTCATATTGGGTCAACGTGGACAGCAGAGCTCACACTTGCCCACTTGCTGGGTGGTCATACCTTTAATGTCCTGATGCTCTGGTGGCTCCCCTCAGAAAAGTAATTCCCAATGTTCAGTGACTACACACTTGTTTCTAAATATCCTCCCCATTTCCTGATCGACTCGTAAAGTCCTTTGGGTCTTCTGTGTGTGCATGTGCGGTTATTTTCCTTCCTGCATTTCTTATGCTTCCCCTATAAGCACCAGCTCTCTGTGTTTATCCTTGCTTGGCTGCTGCCCAAAATGCTGCCGTCAAAATACATCTGTGGAATAAGTGGTGAGCTTTTTAAAGGAACGTAAACAGACGATATATTGTTATAAGTTTTACCCACAGAATCAGTGCAGCTTTGATTGTTGGTACTTGTTTTATTTTATTTAATTTGTTGTTGTAAAGGTCTTGGGTTTGTTTGTTTTTGCCAGATAACTGCTGGGAGCCCCACAGAATGAGTATGACAATGTAAGAGGTAGTTTTGGGTTACTTCAGGCAAAACTTCAGGTTTGCTGAGAAGGTCCCGAAGGCAGCAAACAGGTCAAGGCAGGCTGATCTCTGCTCTTGGCTTCATTATATGTGCCCACAGAAGTGTCACAGCAGATTCAGGCATGTGAATTGACTGAGAAGTCTTGTGGTTTCTTTCACATGGATTTCCCTAAACTTAGGGCAATCTGCTACCCCTAGTACAGTAGTATTACTGACAGAGGCAACAGAGAGAACTCTTTGGATTGCCTACCCAAAGAGTGACAGATAAGGGAAAAAAATCCTTAACTCCAGTGGTGTCTACTGCAAAAGGGTGATTGCAGAGGTCAGGGAGAGAAGCAGAGGGCCCTGTAGAGAGTTTGGCCAAAGCCTTCTACGTAATGCATAGGAGTCATTTGTGCAGCTGCAGCTGACACAGTTTCATTCATAGTCCAGAAATACACTAAGACAAGTGTATAATCTCCTTCTGTGATTGTTCAGCTGTAAGAGATGCTGGAAGGGCTGTACACTGTGGCACAGTAGCATGACCAAACCTTTGCACTGAACTCATCCACAGGCTGTCCACAGTGATCATATGATCACTGAATCTGCAACAGTAAATGGTGTGGTCAACAAGGCTGGAGAGTCAAAGAGAGGTAGCTGAAGGCTAACCATGCCATTCACAGTGTGCCAGTGGCTTCAGAAAATGATTCATTAATCACAGTGGTGTGAAGACCAGGCTGGACTTTGATGCCATGACTGTCAACCACCTACCAGGCTGAGTCCCCTCCATATATGTGGAATCCACCCACCAGCTGTGGCCAGCAGCCTTCACGTGTTCCCTGTGGTATATATTTGCTTAGCTAATTGAAAATTATTTTTGCTTGAGAATCAAATGAAAAGCATATCTGTGGGAAACTGCTCTCCTTCATCTTAATAATACTGCTGGTAGTGCTCAGATAATTGATGACTATAGAGAGTGGGAAAGCATATGTCTTTTCTCAGGAACACTTAAGGTGGGACTGGTAATATTTGTCCATAGAGAACTTGATTAGTAAACTATGGTAAGAATCTTGCTCTCCTTTAGTAGCAGCCATACCCTTCTAGGAGAAGAGCCAAAATCTTAAATTCTGTTGACAAGCTGAGGAAATTTAGATGTGTAATTGAGTGCTTTGAGTAATATGTTGAAATACAAGAGAACTGGGGAAAAGACCACTTCAGAACATTCACAAAGGTCAAATTCTTGCCACCCCTTACTCTGCTATGCGTTTCCTGTTCTTAAGTGGATGCATACCTGTGGAAAGTGAAAAAAAAGGGGAGGCATCTGTGAGGTTTTCTCTCAGTGCCCACCTATAGGTCTTTCTTGTCCATCTAACCAGAAATAATGGTGTTTTATGAATGTGTTTGTTTCCAACCACTTGTTGACATGAAACTTGATTTTTTTATTTTTTTTTGCTGATGCCTAAGGGCAAGACAGAGATTGCAACACGTGAAGCAGACAGCTATAACAGGCAGACAGAGATATCTGGCAGGAAAATTTAGACCACCTAAGTAAGATACAGATTTCCTACTGAAAGAAAGATTTCTGCCTTTTAACTTTGATCCAGAAAGCTTTACATGTCAAGCAGGGATCAGGACAGAGAAAATCATCAGGACATAATAGGAATAGGTGTATACCTGAATTTCTGCCACCATTTGGCCCTGGAACACCTACTTCAGGCCATATTCTGTTCCTCTGTCCATGGGACATGGAGACCTTCAGGTTCATGACAGGGTTAATGGTCTCCTACAGGGTCAGGAGTTTTGAGCTTGTCTACATGCTGGTGGTACCAGCTTCTTCCTCAGACAGAAGAATCTGTAGACTGATCAGTAGACTCCGTTAGGAAGAGCATCTGAATAATCTCTGTCTCCCAAGGGATTATAATGCCTGTCTTTAGTCACTATCCAGTAAAACATCCTCAGGAGGAGACATGGGGAAGGGGCATGTCCTCATGCTCCTGTCAGATCCCAGCCCCTGCTGACAGGAAAGTAACAGCCACAGGGCAGGAAAGGAGTAATTAAAATGGAGCCCAATCCCATAGCTAGGGTCCCTGGATGGGGGGCAGCCTGACATCCCTTGGCTGCCTCCCAGCTGAGGGGCAGGCAGTGGGTCTCCTCTCAGAGGAATCTCCTTCCACTGCCGAGGAGCGGGTAGGCACCCAGCTGGCAGTGGACATGGTTTTGTACCTCCTTTCTACAGGACTGTACATGAAGGAACTGGCACAAAAGCCTACCTTCTCTTGGCCCACAGCTCACAATGGTAATAAAGAGCAGAAAGAGCCACTCTTCATACATGGCCAGTGCCAAACCTATTTCCTACTACACCAAGGAGCTCCCCAAAGAGAGACCTGTGCTCTCCTCCACACCTAGCCAAGCCCAGATTACTGAGAAATTTTCCATGCAACCAGACAGCACCTGCATGATCCCTCCTGAGATGCAGATTCACTCAGATTGGGTCTGATGGAGAGGTCGGGCCAGCCCCGAGGTGAGTCTGACAAAGAGAGGGGGTCATAAGGGGTGGCTCTGCTTGTGCTGTCCTATTTGTCCCACGGGAACATGATGCTGTCCTGGAATGACCTCTGAATAGTTTCTAATCTTTACTTGCAGATTGGCTATCAGAAACCTTTTTGGGGAGGGTGGTGTAGCTTATATGGAATTTGTGGGGCCACACACCATCTTACCATCCTGCTTTTCTCCTAGCTGAGACAGAAGGGAGAGGCAAGTGTGGAGCAATGCATCTGGGCAGCAGAAGAAACATTTTTCAGAATATCACCTGTTGCAGGGCCAGCATGGGGACTTGGGGTTGTGGCTGAGCAGGCAGAGGCTGCAGGTCCATGGTGCTTCCTGGGAATCTTTTATGTGCTCAAGCATAGTGCTGGCTGTCAGAGTGCCCTGTGCCTCCCTGGTGTTGTCACAGGCACTGCAGCAACTGCACTGTGCGCCACCTCACTGGTGTTACTTTCTGAAAACATGTTTCAGCATTTAGGCTGCAAAGTTTATCAGAACTACATTTTCCCTGTCCAGCGTTTGAGTATCTAGGGCTTCTTTCTCAATCCATAGCTCTCCGCTGGTTGGTGTGTGTGCCTCATGCCCTAAACAGGAAGGAAGGGAGAGCTTGAAAAAAGATATTTAATAAAATTACAATCTACATGGAAAGATGTCAGACAGGGCACAGAACTTGTAAAGAAGTCTGCATTCTCCTGCAGTGCATCAAGTGGTTAAAATAAAAAATTGAACACAATGGATTTGATAATTAGTTTAAACAGTAACAGCAATCTAACAACTCCCTCTCCTGCGATCCAACTCACCTGGAAATAGAAATACTCTTAAATAATCACTGGTTTATTTGATTTGTACCTGTGTGGCATGTTCAGCTTCAGATTTGGCTCTGAGGTCTTTTGAACTTAAGGGTCAATAATTTTCCCTTTAAAAAAGACAGTCAGAATCCTACCATAAATTGTATCGAGTTTCGTGCAGATTAATGCACATGAGTTTATATATTCAGTTTAGGAATACCATTGTCTTGCCCTGGTAGAGTTTGACCCACAGGTATTACAACAATGCAGTTTGTTCAGGTAAATGGAGGCCTTCGGACATGTTTATGAGGACCATCCATCCTGCAAGAATTGTAAAGTATTTTCAGCACTAGGTTTAGTTTCAAATTGCTCATATGAAAAAATGTGATATCCCCTAGTTTTTCTAAGCCATCATTTTCATTATTGTGGTTTCAGGATCTGTATATAATATGACACTTTTTACGGTGATTTATGGCTTTAGGTGAACAATATGCTGTACGTGGTGTTAATTGCAGCGGATAGAATCCAGAGGCATTAAAATGCTTATCTTCCCTCTGTGCTAATGAGCTCTGATTTCTAACCTGTCAGGAGGGATTACTTATTAGAGCATCATATTTGTGATTCTTCACAGCAGCTTGAGTGGCAACACTGTCATCCAAGCAGCCTCCATTCCCTCCTCCCCAGCATAATTTTGACACAAGAGAAAAATTGGTTTCTGCTGAGACTTGGCTTATGCAGTGACTGAATGCAATAAGGATATAATGGGAGTCAATGCAGGAGTGCAAAAAAGGGTTCCAAAAGAGAAACTGGTCAGTTTGGGGAAAAATACACTATATAATGATAATCCATATTCCATATTTTCTTTGAAGTGGACGGTATCATTCTATCATATCTATCAGGTTTGAGCAGGTGGTGAGAAATACAGAGCTCCTAGTATCTAATAATAATACTGAAGGAATATCTAACTAATACTGAAGGAATTTCCTTCTTTGGATTTATGGTAGTGAAACAATCTCCCTCTTAGATTTCCCATTTCCCAAACAGGGCTAAATGCTTCCTACTTCTCTCAGATAAGAATAGGTTAATTGATTAATATCCACAGAAGAGACATATTAAATAAACCTAAGTAGGGTGTTTCATAGGATCTCTGGATTTTCTCCTTCGTTATAAAAAAAATTAGCTTTGACTTTTTCTAGTCAGTTTGGGCATTGCCTCACACAAGTCTGTCTGATGTTTGGCAGTATTTCTATCAAACATTTCCATCAAACACAAAAACAAGTCCATATACTCTCTGAAAAGTAGTTAAAACCCTAAATTAATATGTCAATGTGCTAATTCTTCAAAAATTAAATGATAAGACAGGACATGCAGGAAAGAAAATGTAACAAATGTAAATTCTTCTGTCATGTGTTTCTTATGACATGCAATTGATATCATCAAATGCAGTATGTTGTGCTGCAGATTTAACTGGAAAAACAGGAATAAAAAATACTAATGATCAAGGCAGCTGCATCAGTGTTACATCTCTTTTCTTACATTGTAGCTGATATAAAACTTTAGGACTTTTTTTTATTTAAATTATCTGGTTAATCCAGTAAATCTTTCCCATTTTTTGAAAGCCTGAATGTTTGTGTTTTCTACGTTTTCATTTTTTAAAACTTTGTAATTATAATTTGGTACTGATATAATTTTTTTATTTAATTGCCATGTTTGTTTTGAAATAAAACCAACCTGTCTGCACTTTATAATGCAAACAATTAAATATTCTCAGTAAAATTATCACTGTGCCAGCTAAGCGTCCTCAGAAGATTTTTTTTTTAATTGCTTTATATGTTGATTTTAATTACATTCCTTTCCCAAGCGATTATATCCTCATATAAGCCCCATTCCTGCAAGCTATCCTGGCACAGAAACAGAGTTAAAGGCAGAAGAGTACTGGGAAGGACCTCTGGGGGAAAAAGGCCTTTTGGTCAAAACTAAGGGATGCCAGGAAAGCTGTAAGCCTTGCAAATGCTTCTCTTCAGTGAAAAAGCCAGAGGAAAAGTCAAATTGTTTTGGAGGCACAAGGAAGAAATAAGCTATAATTATCCACCTGAACAATCTCTGGGAGGACCAGCAGGAGATATGAAGTACTGGAAGGGTCTTCATTTTGGGGTAAAAGTGTGGTGTGCCTGATGCTGGGCCCCCTGAACTTCTCTTTTTGGCTCACAGCATTAGAGCTTATCTGTTGCTTGAGGAGAGAGGTATGAAGGTGGCATGGTAACCCCCGGGGAGACTTTGAGGAGTGGAGCTGTGATGTCCAGGAAGAGCCAGAACACATCACTGGCTGCAAGGCTATGACTTGGAAAGGAAGCAAAGCTGGCAGGGAAAAGTCTACCCTGGTCATTCGAATTTTTCCTTAGGAGGGAATCAAACTGCTGAAACAAAGGCCTATTCCATGCCAGGACTAAGTGTTGTGAGTCTTTGCAGACTTGTTTTAGCACAGAGGAAGAGTTCAGGAGTTCTGACCTCAGACGTGACTTATTTTTAATGATCCCCCCGTGCAGGCCTCGAACTCTGTGTATCAGAAGCACCAACTGGCTGTAGAGGTTTGATGCAAAAAAAACCCTTTCAGGTTACAAGAGTTGGGAGAGACACAGCTATAGCTGACAGCTGGCAATGCTGATTGATTACCATCTAACATAGATTATGACACCTAATACGTAACACGGTGACTTCTGTTACCATACTGACTGAAGCCAAGAAACCAAACATGGACAGCTCCAAAACGTTAGAGTTAGGTGGGACGATCCCAATTTACTGACCATCTACAGACATACCTAAACCAAAGCACTTCAGCATGTCTTTCCTAGCACTAGTCTTCATTTCTCTAGCTCAGACTGAAGATTGAAACTCCTTTGGTGACAAAACTGTATCTTCATGTTTGAAAGTGTCATAAGTTTGGCTACTCCTTCTTATTATATTTTCTAAAATGAAAATTATTCTGTTACCTCTCTTTGGTGTATAGGCAGCATGGCAGGTCCAAGCACAATGAGATTTAATTAAACAAAAACAGGGTTCATGTTTTCATTTTTCTCTCTAGCAGTCAGAACTAGGCAACAATATGTGGTGAAGGGTTGTTTACTTTTTAATGCAAGTTGCATTTCTGTCATGATTACATGATTCTGGCAGGCCAGGCAAAGGCAGTTGACTATGAAAATTATTATTGTTTAAAGCAATATACTACTTATAAAAATTCTTATGCATTCTTTCCTTCCAGTTGGAGTTTCTACTTGTTCAGGTAGACCTTAGTAACTGAAAGAGTTAATTTTACATTCTGTACAAGTGCAGTGGTGGAATCAGGATCAGCCTTGCATTTTGAAAACATGATTAGCTCCATGGTAATGATGACCCTTAAATCCTTAACGTGGTTACTGATTTCCAAAATATAATCACCCTTCTATAACAGTAACCTATATTTCTGATGTCAAGGTTAATGACATTCCAGTAACTGTATTCAATTGTGTATTGTTCAAATGAACCCAGCTTATCGAGTAATCCAGATTGTTCCCATGTGTCACCTTTTTATTTAACAGCTAGCAGTCATAATTGATTTTTTTGTAATATTTTTAAAGCAAAGCTTCATAAGCACTAATGAGCTTGGCTGAATGTGTATATGAGAGAACACAAGGAAGGAAATTATGAAGATTTTAATTCTTCTTTCTTAAATACCTCCTTTGATTTTTAACTGATGAAAAATAATTTTTACCAGGTGGGATGGTGTTGCCTTTATGTAAATAATTCTGGGAGGATCTCCTCAGAATAATTTGTCCACTTCTTAATCAAGTTTTTCAAGGAGTGCTGCTAAGTATTGTGATCTCCACCTCAGGTGTAGTGTCTAGAAGGTAAAAAAGAAACAGAAGTTAGTTGCGTTTTCTCCTTCTGCAGTGGTCTTTTCCCCACAAAGCAGGTCAGTGAAGAGGCTGATGCTTGACAGCTTTTTATTTCTTCAAGAGCTCGGTGCCTCTGCTAGAGGAAAGATTAGCAAAAGTAAGTACAGAGCTGTTGTACAAATACTAGATATGGGGAAACAAATTTCCTTTCTGCCAGTTGCTTCCCATGAAAAAGGGAAGCTGTAGCACATGAACCTAGGTGTGTACACAGAGTCCTCTGTGCAATCCAGCTCTGAAAGCTGGGGCAAGTGCACCTTTTTCTATATCCAAAGGTACAGGAGAGCTCAGGTCCACATCCTGGGATAGGATATGAGGGCCAAGGCTATTTTTCTAGTAAAAGCTTTTTCTGGAGGCACAAACACCAATAAACTGAGATAAAAGAGACTTTTTATTACAGAAGAATGTGAAGTCAGTCTTTTCCATAAGTGTTGCTGTAATACGAACACAAGAATGGATTCATATTTCTTTCTTATAACGCATTAACACATCTTTAAAACTAATTCCTTGAGTTGTCATAGATGAAGAGCATAGGTATTTATGTATCTATATTATGCAATAGTTGCATATATCTCTATCTGGTTTCCCTGTTCCTTTTACCCTTCATCACTGCTATTAGATATGCATGCTGTATGCAGCAATAAGAGAAGAAAAATAGCTGAGTCATTGCACACAGCAGGTTTGTGGTGTGGCAAACTCAAAAATTAAGATTGTAAAAGTGCAGTAATATTGCACAGAAGCAGGAGAAACATGAAAGCCAGTATGCACCAAAAATAAGCCAATGATAACCAATTCAGAGAGGAAGTTTAGTTTCTGTGTCAAATCATATATTTAGCAAATATTAATGCTAAAGGAGCCAAAACAGGGAAAAGCAGGTCCACCTGCATCCAGTTGTATATTAATTATTTTTCTGCTGAATATAGATGTCCTTTAGCCACATAAAAAATTGGGATGGGAGATCTTTTGTTTATAGCCTTTGCTCTGTGCAGGAGTTGAGATTTTTAATTTTCTTTATTTGACTATGATTCCCAGACTGAAAAATTTTCCCTTTGTAAATAATTCAGGTTCTCTTCCTTTAACAACAACACAAGCCTGCTTTTCTACCTGCCAACACTTATGTGTATTGTATGGTATGTAAAAGAGTGCACAAATTAAAAGATTTATTAAAAGTTTTGCTATGAGAAACTTTAAATTGTGTAAGTACCTTTTCTTTGTTGCAAATAGCCTTCCATGACTTCATTTTGGAGAAAATTTTCTTCGAACACAAGTCCTCCATAAGCCTACACAACACACACTAACTTGCACTCTGCTCTTGCTTACCTGGTCTTATTCACAGTGAAAATAAATGCCCCCCCAGGGTGGGTATCCCAGGACAGGCCGCTTGGCAGTAGAGATGCAGGTAGTCACATGTTGCTCTGTGGAATGCTGGCGTGCCCTTGGAGTGCCCTATGAGTGCACCCCAGGGTGGGTGTTCACAGCTCCTCTGGCCGTGCCACCAGCCCCCTCCTCTGTCATGGGGACTGAGAGGATGGAGTGTGCTGCCAAGGGGTCCTGGAAGGTGCAATAGCTGCAGCCTCCACATCAAACCACTGAAGTTTCTCAGTAGAAGTGATCAAAGGCACAGGTAGGAACTCTTTCCAAGAATCTGTTGGAGAGCCATAGGAGATGACAGGAAAGTTCAGGTGTGTCTTTTTACGACAAATAAACTTTTCACTTAATCTTTACAAAACTGTAATGTATGGTTTGATATCTAATAACCTGTGAACAAGAGCTATCTCTCTGAAGTGCCACATGGAGAGATTGCCTTTCTTTACTGTAAAAAAACAGACAACTCCAATCCCCATTTCTAGTCCTTTCTCCTGGAAGGAGCCAGGCCTTCAGGCCATAAAACCTCTCCAGCAGGCAGAAGTGCTGCAGGGGTGCTGTGAAGGTCACAGGAGGACAACACCATGGAATGAGGAGCAAGGGGAGACTGATGGGGATGTAGCAGCAGCAGCAAGCTTCAGAGGAGTAGTGTCAATGGCAGCAGTGTTGCGGGGCTGGTGAGTAGGTGATGATGGGCAGCAGAGTGTTGCTTTGGTGATGACAAATGGCTGAGCTGAACTGAAGCTATGGAGAACATGTTTAAAGATGGAGCTATTGTGTGGGTATTGTATCCAGAAACAGAGCTGTGAATGCTTTAGTTGAATGTAGCAATAGACCTCATGTATTTCATATCCTTTAAAAAAGAGATCTACTTGCTAATTCTTTATGACTAGGCAGTGAGCTATGAGCGATGTATAAGAAGGTAACAGCTAGCTACCTCACTCACCTTAAAGAATCATTTCAGAACTACTGCCAACACATGTTGGAATAGCAGTGTTTAATCTAGTGATAGTTATTCAGATTTTCTAAGATGATTTTTAAATTAATATTCTTTCCCAAATTAAAAACAAACAAACAAAAAAAGATGCCTGTTTGCTTAAACCTTTATTTCTAAATCTACTTTTTGCCCCCCAAGAAATATTTCTTGATCTTCAGCCCCCAATTTTATTTAATTTCCTACATTTGAGTAGCGTGAGGAAACACTTCAGTGTTTTTCATAAGATTCTCTAGAAAAATGAACCTGGCACATTTGCTACCTGACATTTCCTGGCATACGTTCAGCTACAAGGATATAAAAGTTTTCATCCTAGTGCTTGTAAAGTAGGCCTCAGTCTTATGTCTAACTCTGAACAGACAGTGGGATTTGTCTTCATGCAGTTATTAGGAAAAAATGGGGAAGGCATTCTAATAGATCTCTGACAGGACCTCCAATGCTGAGGTTAATTGAATGTTTTTTCCAGGATATATTTTCAATGTTGTAGAACTCTGCTTGTCTGACTTGAATGCTCCTGAGAGCGGGGAGATGACAAGAATTAATGCCTGTTTGCATTAACCTAAACCTTATTCTCATTTAATTAACTATGATTAATGTCAGGAGGCAAAGCTATTTTCAACAGCTCTGTACTGATGAATTCAGAAAAAAAAAGCAGTGGCATTACAATGTTGATTACAATAAAATACAGCCAAATGATGCGGTTTTTTGAAGGAAGAGTTTGTTCTTCAGCTTCTGACATCCTCATAAATTGACAGTGACTGTAACCTTCAGAAACATCACTTAAGAATCATGAACCAAAAATACAAACACTACCTCCAAAATTAAAAACAAAGGAGAAAATATTACCCAGAATTACTCAGTAGTCATGAATCTGTGTAAACTGTATTTTAATAATATATTCTCAGTGATTTCAGGGAAACAGAACATCCCAGTTTTATATTGGCATTATTCCATATTAATCTCACAAGTTGAATACACAGTTCTGATCCAGTGCTAAAAATAATTCACAGGATTAGGACACCTGCTAGGTCTCAGAAAGGAGACCAAACTGCTGTAGACTAGTGGGGAAAGCAACACATATGGCAGGCCTGGCATTTGAACTGAGTTGCTAGAAATATCTGAGCTCTCTAAGAGTTCTTTTTCAAATCATTGCAAGGGAAAAAAAAAAAAGAAAAAAGAAATTAAAATCAAATTAAGATTGATATTGTAACTTTCCTGAGTTCTTGATTGGGAAACCTGGGACTTGCAATGGCAGGGTGAGCTCTAGGTGGCTGCTTGTGCCAGGTGATGATCTAATCTGAAAAATGAGGGTAAAGGGAGTGATTTAAAAATAGACAGAAAACTGATTAATTACTTTTTCCAATGGATGTGATGGTGCAATCTTTCTAAAGGTTCATGGGAAATGTGGTGGTTTGAGCCACCACAAAAATCCAAAATCCAATTTCCAGGCTTCCCCCACCTCTTCCCACAATTTTATCTCAACACCGAAGAGAAACTTGCAGGTAGACACCTCTATGAGGGGGGCAAGGGAAGTATATATACATTTATTTTGCACAAATAAATATACTGTACAAGCTAAAAGCAACTATATGTATAATATTACACACTTCTATCAGTCCCTTTAAGCTTCTCCCTCAATTCAGTCCAGGAAAAACTCTTCAGGTTGATAGCTAACCAGTCTTTCTCTCGTGGGAGTGTTCAGGGAACCTGATTCACTCCCCCCACCAACTTCCAGCTGTTTCCTGAAGTCTTTTCTTCCTCACGAAGTCCAAGAAGATAGCTCTGAGTCCTTTCTCCTTGGTTCTGTGCCATCTCTGCTGTGTGATTCTCTCTCTCATACCTCGGTTCCGTGCTGCTGTAGTTTAGTTCAGCTTCTCACACGTACGCGTCCTGGAATCTTCATTCCTCCTCCAAGTTTTCGGCTGTCCTCGGTTTAAATCACTGCAAGGACATCCTCCGGACCTTTCTCTGGTCCGTCTCCAATTTCACCTGGGGTTATCTCCCTGGCACCAGGCTGCATTCCACCTGTCCACTTTGGCTCGGCTCCAATGCTGAGCCTCCCCTCTACAGTGAGAGGGAAAAGAAGCAGCTCCCTCCACAGTCTAGCTGCAAAGGACAGGGGGGGGAAGAGGGCTTAGCTCCTCTCTCCCGCTTACCTCCAGCTGTTGTGAGTCCCTTCCCTCACAAACACACACTCACCCCAATGCTGCCCTGGCTTGGCGAGAGCTGAGGGCCGCAGGGCCCCCCTTCCCGGAGAGGAAGAAAGGGGGTCCTGCCGCCCCTGGGCCTTCTACACCCACACACCCACACAGCAGCAGACAGACAGCAGCCAGACAGACTGACTGATTGCCAACAACTTCCAGCAGTTGTGTATATATGATTTTTCACAGGAGCGAACAAGAGGAGCGGTGATTGGCTCTTCAGGAGAAACTGCCCCGGGATCCAATCACCTCACCTGTAGGCCCCCCGACTCCCGGGGGGGCAATTTTCAAACCATGACAGGAAAGCATACACATCTGTTCTTCTTTTGCTAGAAGGGATTGTTTCTTTTTCTCGATGTCCTTGTGGTGTGGGAGATCCATGAGAGATCTCTTACTCCCTGTTTTCTCATGTACAGGGAGGAGGGAGGAATGAATTAAGAGTTTCTAAGCTGCAAGCCTTTGAAAGGAAGAAGCTCAAGGCAGCAGCTGGGTGGGATTTCTCCTGCTTTTCCCTCTTCCCGCAAGAGTCTGTATTTGTATGTGCTCCTGTTTCTACTTTCTTCTGTGGCAGGGAGGAGACATTAGCTCTTGGCTCCTCTCTAGCAAAGAAGGAATAGAAAAAATAATGTAAAATGGAGGAGACATAGATGAAAAAGGGGAAGGATAGAGAGCTGGAAAGAAGAACTGGGTATATTGAAAACCAGAACAAGGACGATCAGGGACTGGTATAGGGAAAGACAAAACAATTATAGGAAAAGAAACAAATAACATTAAAACTGAGAAAATGGAAAAGGAATAGGAAAAGTTTGAGTCAGTAAAGGAAGGCAGAAACTTGTAGGTATATTTTTCTGGATCTGTGCTTCTATTCTGTGTTTTAGTTTTTTGGGTTTTTTTTTTTTGGACGTTGAAAATATTTCCTCTTGTTTTGTTGGGGTTTTTTTCTATTTTTTACCCTGCTTTTTGAGGACTGTCTAGGTGGTCTCGCAGTGCATTGAGTACTGGCTATTTAAAAACAATTTTTGTTTATGGAAAAGACATTTTTACATGTTGTAGCATTATATTTTCATTTTTCGCATGGAATAGGGAGCAAAAGCACTGACAAACTAATCAAGAAGGCTGATCTAGTCCAGCCAGTGAAACCAGCAGTTTGTGCTCTTCTGTTGTCCTCAACTGGCCAAATTCTTTCATATATTCTTTCATATAGTGGGAATTTATTTTGCTGAAGACTCATGCTGGTAATAGCAATCTTCCTATTAGTATGTTCTGTGAGGAATTTTGTTGTTTACACAAGGTGTGTGAGCTCTAGCTTTAGGAAAGCTTTTCTCTCTATTCATTCCAAATGGAGTTTTATGCAAGGAAAGAAAACCTTTTTCCTTGCAGTTGAAGTGCTAAAAAATGGCTGAAGGAATAAAATTGTCATGGGTGACCACTAACTGATGTCACTCTCCTCTAGCATTCAGCAGAGCGATAATTTTAGGGAGAAACAATTTGCAAGTAGCACCATGTTTTCATTGGACTATGGCCTTGCCACTTGTAATCTCTAGGTATGGTCTTTGATTGGGAGGTCTATTGCCCTCGGTGGATTTTAGTGGAGTCCAGCAGGCTAGTTACGTAGACTTTCAGAGCATTTCAATCTTAGCCACATAATTATAATGTGCTTTGTCATCTGGCCAGCCTGGGTAATGTAGTTAGTATGAGTCATGTGGATTAGAACTTGATATTTCATAATAGCATTGGTGGTTTCCAAACAAATTTCTCTCTCTCTGTCTTCCTCTCTCTCTTTGAATACATTGTCAACCAGTTTCTGTTTTCCTGAATTGCAGGAGATAAAGCAGTCTGTCATCCCCCTCTCAGTCCCCAGAATGCATGTGTAAAAAGTTGTCATCCAAGTCTGTAACATGACTTTGTGGAATGGTTAAATGCAACAGAAGGACATTTTATTGCTTAGTGAGCATTTATTTAACTATTTCTAAAATTGTATCCATGGTCAAATGATTTCTAATTTAATAGTAGGAGTGATCTTGTAAAATGTTGAACCCTCAATCTAAATAATTATGCTGCTGCAAACACGTCCTTTCTTCCTCCAATAAAAAAAAATACCTAATTGAAATGTGCTTGCAAGAGTCTGAAATAACAAAATAGGACATTCAAATTTTATCTTTAGCTAACAAATAAAAGCATTTCCATTTGTAATTTTAATCTGCAAATTTTGTCTTCAAGGTTCTCACAGCCTCACTTTTCTTTCCAAAATAAAGCAAAACCTCTACTCAAGAAACCAAGACTGGTCAGATGAACAACTAACCAACACAGAAGCCAGGCTAGATTTAAGTCAGGAATAATAAACATTGTCAAAAATAACATGTAGTGCTAGCTCTATATTGCAATGTGTCTTCATCTAAACCCACTTAAACCAGGACACACTGAATGCGAAAAAACCACTAAGATTTTCTTTTCCATCTTCAACGCATACTTCAATATGTGAACCATACCAACAAAGGTGCAACACTTCCTCTGGGATCTCTGGAGTATTTCTTTTAGTCTTCTTCAAGGCAAAGCCTGATTTGAGGTTTCCCAAGACAGTTATTATGAAGGATAGGAACAACAGTGGTAGACAGGCTTTGAGCTGACCACTGATTGAAAGAACAGATATCTAAATATGAAAGATAAGGCTACATACCAGTGACTGGGCAGAGCACTCTCTTGATCCAGTGTACTGTTTTTTCCCTGTGGCAATTAAATTTAGATTTTTTTGTACCAGTTTATCTCAAAGTGCCTGCAACTTTATCTAAAAGATATAGTATTCCTGGGCTGAGATAATCAACTAGATGTGGATAAGGCCCAACACAAGTTATGCACCCACACAAGTCTCTTCCTAGCTACAAGTTTTGTAATATCAACAATGCTTTGAATAACATTTGGTAATTATGAATGAAATTGGTTTCTAGATGGTTGTGTAAATGTATTGTGTTTGCAAATATAATTTCTGTCACAGGTACTTCTCTAAAGTTTGGCATGCACATGCCATGTTTCAATCCGCAGTTATTTCTGGGTGCCTATTCAAACCTTGGTTATTCTAGCTCAATGTCATGTGGTTTGCATCTCAGTTAAAACATGTTAATGTATAATATATAGAATATTATGGCAGTTTGGCCATTCTAGCTTGATAATATTTTACTGTGTGCCCATAGTCATTGTTCCCTTACAAGCTTGTGAAAGCAGCTTGTTTGTGAATCACAAATGATGTCCTGAGAGGGGAATGTAAAACAAGACATCATTGCAGAAGCCTGAAGAACAAAGATTATAGACAAAATTTCATTTTTGTGTATTAATAGTGGTCTATTTTAGCCACTAATGCTTTTTCCTAAAGACATGTAAGTCATTAGACACCCCAGAAAGGAATCTGAGGTAACTAGTAGAGCACTCAAGGTGATTAAATTAAGCACATCTATGTTCTGAATTACTGGTGGGAGAGGTGTGCTGGCCAAAGCAACATGACAGCAGAGTTGTTTGGGATCCTGTTGTACAAACCCCACTGGGCATCTGCTAAGGGATAAAGTAAACTGTCTGCACATCTGTTCTTTGTCCATAATCTCTTTCAGTATCTGGAGAAAATTTCCTGTAGCAAATGCAACAATCAGCAGTGGGACAGAAAAAGGAGGCAATGTGCCACAGGGAGTACAACAGAGCTCTCACATTTTCCTACCTAGGTCTCTGCTGTCCCTGCAGGACAGCCATGATCTCTATGGACGGAAGAGGCAAGGCCTCTGGATTGGGAAAAACTACAGCTAGCACAAGATAAGCTGTTCCTGCTCAGGAATCAATCTGCAGGAAAATACCTAATATATAGATAAAAGATTTGCTGTGCATTGAAATGTGTCTTAAATCTGGCATTTACTGCTGCCATTAGTACAACCAGGTTGGCCTTTGCAGCCACTACTCCCTGTTCCAGGGAGGCATCATATACCATTATTCTTCCTCCCTTTCTAGCCCCTAGTGATGAGAAAATAAAAGGCTCATCCAGGTTTCCCCTCCCATCGTGCACCTATATGGCTCAGCTCCTTAAGGAGTGTCCTGACTCCCCATCTACTGGCTGTTCTAGGATCCAGACAGAGTCTCTCCTTCCATAGAAGCTGAAAACAAGGTCAGACAAATCTCATCTTTACTGGAACAAAAAGAGGGATTCACTCTATCTTCTGCTGGTGAAATGACTCACTTGGTAATTGCATTTTATTCGAAGAATCTTGGGGAAAACTAAAAATCCAAGGCACCTGAAGAGCTCTAGTACCCAGTGGGTTATGAAGATGTTTGGCATTGCAGCTTTGCAGTTGTGTTTATAAATCCATGCTACATGTCTGTGTTCTTTCTTGTGCATTATCACCTTAGCAAGGGCCTTTCACAATTTCGCCAGGAACAAGGGAAACCTTTCACTGGAGACCCAATCCTACATCAGTGGAAACAGCAGCTTTTATCCAAGTTCATGAGGAAACAAAGTGTTTGTATGTTGTATTTCATGGGCCTTAGCTGTGCTGGAGGCATGGTGGGGAGCTCACCAGCTGATGCCAGAAAAGGAGGGAGAAGTTATAGACCCTTGAGGATATGTGATTAGTGAAACCCAACTGAAATACAAAGCACTGGCCAAATGCCATGCATTACAGATGTATTTTTGCCTGCAGGCCTCATCTTAGATGTATAACCCACATATTGAAGATTTTTTCAATTCTGATTACTCTTTTTTTTAGCTCAAACTTCCTTAAATGGAAATCAGTCAAGTGGATTTAATGTGAAATGCAAATACTAGTTCTTTTGACTTTATGATACTCTTTATTTCTGCTTCATGGTCTGCTCTGCAAAGCTCCCCACTACTTCTTTGTTTCTTATTCTGACTGTACCGTTATCAAATTTCCTGCCACATTAAAATGTGGCTTTTTTCTGAGCCTCATTCAAAGACCATTGAAGTCAACGGGTTCACAAAAGGTTGAGAGACAATTATCACTAACACTACTTCCATCCATGTTCTTTTCATGTAGCATGTTCTGCTTTTACAGTGCTGTTCTCTGTCACCAATATTAAACCAAAATCTCCGTCACGGTGCAATATTATTTAATATTCATATTTTGATTTTACTTTTATTAAGTAACAGTTTCTTTCATAGCATTCCTTATCTCGCTGGGATGGTATGTGAGTCCAGTGAGTCTAACAATAAATTGTCAAGCACAAATGGAACTGTATGTCAATGAATAATGTTCTGATGCTTAAATAAATATTACTATGAAATGTATCCTTGATTTATTGAGTCCGTGCTAAAATAGTTGAGTAATGTTTTTCTGACAGCTTTTTAAAACTGGTCAATCCATTCTCTTGCATGACATGTGGGAAATCGGCATTTAGAGTGAATATTCAAGAATGTTTGGTTCGTCCTCTTCATTAGACTTCTCTTTTACGAAATTGAATTGTAAAAACTTTGATTTACTTTCATTTAATGATTATAGTGAATTCTCCCATGCAAGATCTCCCATCCCCACCCCCTTCTTTAATCTTTTCGTGTAAGTCTAAGAATATAATCTGCTGAATGCCTCATCTGGGGCTGTTGTTGCAGCTCCCTATTCATCTTTGCACTCTTCAGCTCCCATCTGTTGCAGGCCATCATTCAGAAAATTCTGCACTTAATACATTAAACAGATAAACTGTACTTCCCCCTGCTCCGTTCAAAAGGAAGAGGCCAAACAAACCTATCTCCTAAATAGCCTTTCTGGGCTCTCCACATTACCAATATTCCACAAGTGCTTCAAATTTTATGGGACACAGTGGGACAAAGAAAGAATAGCCTTGTATGTCACAACACCAGGCAGATACCCAGGGGGATACCAGTACCACAGCACAGTACCGGTGGCTGCTGTGAGCAAGATCAGAGCCAGCAACAGCCAGTGTCCATCAGAGAACATCCATTGGTGCCCAGAGACCTGAGACCTCCCCACACTGAACATGGATTTGCCTGCAGGTCCTTGGGCTCCCACTAAACTCTTCCCCTTTTAAATAATAACCAGTTCATAGCTGTGGCATTTTAAAAACATTTCCATCCTTTTTTATCTGTAGACAAGTCTACAAACCCCCAAACATTTTAATCTGCTTACTAGCCTTTAATTATACTAACTGCCAATAGGTTCTATTACTTGTCCAAAAAAATGCTGGCTGTTGTGTAATTTTTTAACTCTGATTGATGAAGCATATTTGTGTAACATTAGGTCATGTTTGTCAGAATTTAACTTCTTATTTGGCAACTACACCATTAATTAGCAATATTGCTGATGACCTCTATTTTATGTAACCAGCAAGCTGTTTTTCTGTATAAGCTGGCAGTGGAAAACAAGAAAAGGATATTTCCATGGTCCCACAAGTCTGGAGTAGGAATGAACAGAGAAATACACACAACATTCTCTGTATTACTATTACTATTACTACTACACATTCTATTTTTTTTTGACAGGCATTTTCCTTAGGTGTGTTCTTATTGTGATTTCCTTTCTTTTCAGCATTATAGTACGCTCCTTTGCATCTTTGTTTTGAATGCTGCCTGAGTTTGCAGTCAGGCCAATAGCATATTCCTGAGGTTGCACATTTCCTGTTGTAATACCCCATTATTAGCTACTCACAACTTTTCCAGATTTTCTCCATATGCAATGCAATTTTCCATCTAACTAATTTTATTTTTCCAAAGAATATTTCAGATAAAGCTGTATTGCCAGTTTTTTGGGATAAAGAATATATTTCTACTTGTCTCAAGACTGCACAGCGTCTTTTACTTTAAATGTAGTTTCTTCTAACATTTGGATCTGGGATATGAAGTTTCACAAAAGGATAAACGTATTAGGAGCTAATCTTTTACTGTCCTGTCATGATGTCCTACTGTGACAATTCAACTTCGCCAAGTCACAGCCCTTTAAAATACTGCATTTCCATGAAGGAGTTCAAAACTTCTCCATAGAAAGTGGTTGTAGTTCACCAATTAAAGTGTTCGGAGATGTAACCTCTCCCTGTTTGAGCTTGCGGAGCGCATCCAAGGACCTTGCAGCCCTAAGCATGCATGTGCTGTTCAGTTTGACATTAGTCATTCCGCACTGCATTTCCAAATCTGAAACATGGGAAAAATGCAAAATCCATGTGTCAGAGGAGCTTTGTGAAACTAGGTTACAAATTACAATGAAGCACACACACACAGCAGTGAAAGGCATTATAAAGAGCTCTTGAGGGTGTGAATAACCCTACTTTCACAGCACAGCTTCATCAGTGGAGAAGAAAGTCAGCTTGGGTCATTGTTGTGGTTTAACTCCATATGGCTTGTTCACTCACACACACCTTCAGTGGGATGAGGAGGAGGACTGGAAAAAAGATAAAACCTGTGGAAGTTTATAAGAACACTTTAATAATTGAAATAAAATAAAATATAATAACAATAATAAGTATAATAATATCAGTCATTTAAAGGAAGAAAACAAAAAGACAGAGAAATAAAACCCAAGAGAAAAAAGCGATGTGCAATCCAATTGCTCACCACCCAACAAACGATATTCAGCCTATCCCCAGGCAGAGATCAATGCCTGCCAGCCAGCTGTTTAATAAACATCAGTTTATTACCAACATTATTTTCATAATGAATCCAAACAGCAGCAGTGTACTGGCTACTACAAGAAAAATTAACTCTATTCCAAGTGAAACCTGGACAGCCTTGCACTGAACAGTGGAAAGAAAATCAAATTGTGTGCTGTTACTCATTAATTGAGTACAGTCAGGTTTTTGCACTAAGAAAGAACCTGTGGGAAGGAAAAGGGAACATGAGCATGTGATGAAAGATGGCATCCTAGAGAACATGCACTGCCTTGTTCTTTCAAAGTTCCTGGGCGTCATGCATTTTCTAACTCCTGAACTCTTAATAATGGTCTTTAGCATAATCTCTATTACCTATCTCAGAAATGATAGGTGAAGAAGGATGTCTTTGTAGTTAAAGTGCTGACCTGGGGGTTGGGGACAGTAGGTTCTTTTTTGGATTCCACCACATATATTTTTAGTAGAAACTAAAGCTATAAAATGAGTATAATTTTTAAAAAATATATAAATTTATACAATGGGCAATTTATTTGCCTATTGTCTATCACATCTATTTGATGTTTTTAATTTCAAAAATTTTTGGGAAGTTCTTATCTCTTATTCAGTATTTGTCGGTCTCAGGTGGGGCCTCTAGTTGTCATTTTAAGAGTAGTAATGACTTTCTGAGCTTGTTTCAAAGCTCACTGAAACTTAACAAAGCTTTTCCAGTGAACACAGGGGCATTTGTGATGGCTGTGGAAGTTTCTCTATGAGCAAACTCCTAAGCACGGAATCTCTGCTCAAACAACATATGAAGACAAGAAGCTGGTCCTTTTATCCTGAGATATATTTAAGAGGTTCAAAGTAAATTAGATGTGCAGTCATCAGTGGATTGATTATATCTCCTAAGAGGCAAAATACAGTAAGGACTTAGCCAGGTTTGGCTGCAAGCCCTAGGGAACTAGTATTCTCTGGCATGAGAGACAGGTGAGGAACCAAGTGGGACATGGCAGGATGTGTAAGTGGCCTGTATTCAGAAAGCTGGATTGGTCCTGTCCTTCTAGGACAGGATTGAAAGCATTTAATATGTATAATTTTGTGAGTTGCTGATGCACTAATGTAGAGTCTGATGTAGGTTTGCAGTATAATAGTAAGCGTAGCTTTAAAACTTTGTTGCAGGATGTAACTCTTTGTACCTGTACAAAACTCTTTTGCCAGTGAAAAACCTTATCAGTCTCAGAGAAAAAATTGGTTTGTTATGCCTCTTAATTTTAATACTGTAGACCTAAACTTCACAACTTCATCAATTCTAGTTGTAAGAATTAGAGCAAAAAGCAGAAAAAGAGCAGTGTGAACAAGGCAAAAATAGTTATGCAGAGATCCATATTACAGTCTGGCTTTAAGCAAAATTCCCCAGTAACTTCAGTTTGTGCTTAGAAATCAGACTTCTGACAGATACACCAGAAAGTCTTTCTTATAACTTGCAGCATAGTGGTAATTTGGAGAATTTTTTGTTCCCAAAAGCAGTGATATTAAATTGCTGAGCCAAGAGAAGGATCTGTATTTTGATTAGGTACACAGCCTTCCTCCAACAGAGGAAGACCTGCAGTCTAGCAGATGGCATAGTAACAAACACAGTTTTGTTTCTCTTAGGTTGCGTGAGAAATTCTGTGCCCTTAGGTTTGACTGCGTGACATGTTCATGAACCATTTTTTTTTGTCTTCGGTTTTTGCCTAAGTCCTTTTACAAACTGTTCTTTATTCCTCCTCCGATGAGCTGCTTGTTTGTGTAAGGAGCACGGCCAGGAAGCCACCATTAGCTTTTCTTGAGGCAGAGCGGTAGCAGGCTGTGGCTGGGGTCACAGGCAAAAAGTACTGCCATAGCAGTGCCAAAGTGTGGGGCACTGCCACCACTGCCCAGGGCTGAGTTCCTGGGTCAAACTCCTGCAGCCTCAGCACTCATGCTGAGCCCTGCTCTGCCATGCAGGACTTCAAACAGGCTTTTTGGTGTGCTCTGATAGCAGCACCTGTGCACTCAGAATAATGACGAGCTGCCTGTGGAGGCTGGATTCTGCGTAGATAGTGTTCTCTGTGTTTTGTTCTGGGTGTGGATGGCATCCTCTGAGTTTTGTTAAATTTTCTTTGAACTTTAAGAGAAAACATTTTGTTCAACACAGAAGAATGCCATCTTTATCTCTCAGTTTTGATTTTTTTCTGAGTGACTAATACACATATTCAAGATTCGGCTGGTGCCAAGAAGGCCTTTGGTTGATTCCTGAAAATGGTAAAGAGGATGTAAGTGGTGTGACCCTCTTTTAAAAGTGACTCTCTTTTCAAAATATTGAGAGGGTGACAGTGCCAAAAAATGCCTATGGCGAGGAAATCTGATAGATGCAAAGCTTCTCCATGACCTAGAAAATAAGCAAAAAAGGAACTTCAGCTTGAGGTTCCAGCACAGAGGAACATAATTCCAAGTAAATAATGTAATTATTTTTATTGCAGAGGAATTGTTTTATTAAGATTTTAATGTAAACGTGCATTTTAAAAAATGAAATAAATTTGAAATGAGACCCTTTTCAGGAGGTATACAGTACAGAAAGGACAACAGTTCATAGGAAGAGAGAAGCAGATAAACAGCCAGTCTTCATATATCTGTCACATGCACTATACAAACATTCCCTTGCATGGCAGTCACAACAGCGCTGTGAGTTACAGGGGAAAGAAATAGTAGATCATATCTTATCCTCAAATTTTAGTTCACAGCTCTGCACTGATGACAGGGATTCTCTTTTCTTAAATAGATGAGCCAATAAAAATATATGTCCTCTGTTATTCACAGACTGTCTATTGCAGCAGCAATATAATGAAATTCATTGATAAGAAGAAAAAGTCTCTGATGGGCAAAATTCCCCTGTTGTTCTTTTTGGGAAAGAGCAGCAGGTGTGTGACACTGGATATGCAGAGGTACAGTTCTGTTGACTTCAGCACAAGCTGGCTCATGCCTCTGTGTCAGACCGTTTTCTGTCATGACTTGACAGTGCTGAGACACCTCTTGTAAGCCCTTCTGAGGACTTCTCATACTGCAATCCTTCACATACACCTCCTTCTGCACACACTTTCTGCTTTAAGTAAGCAGTTTCTGTAGGAGCAAAAGGGGCAGAAAGAAGGAGGCATGCTCTCATACAGCAGCACATCTTTCATCTTTTGGGACACAGCCTTGCCAGGGGGCAATGGGGAGGTGCACAATGCTAGGAGAGCCACCGGAGGGATTACATTTTGGGAAGAAATCATGCTTCTGTACTTCCCCAGTATGAAGAGGGGCCACAAAGGTTCCCCTTCCCTTGATCCATGGGGCAGCCTGGCCTGCCTGCTGTCTACCATGCACAGCTGATTTTCCACTTGCACATCTATCCCAAGGACATGCTGAGGAAGCCACTGCGAGCCTCCAAAGGCTTCTGATGGGGAGAGCACAAAGGGCTCTTTTTCCATGCACCTCCACCCAAAAGACAGGAGCCCAATGGGCTGGTGTTCCCAAATACCTCATTGAAATCTCCTAGAAACTAAGAAGCCCAGACTTATTCCCAACAAAATCAATGGCAAATCCCCACAGATAATAAAAGGAAAAGAGTACCCCCTAAACATGTGTCCATTTTCATTCTGAAATGAAAGGTGCAAACTGCATTTGACAGCTTTTCAACTAAAATTAATACTCACTTCAATGTATGTCTGAATGATTTAAAATGCATCACATCCCTTTGCTCTATTGTATTCAGACATTCAGGATCCCAGCAAAATATTTATTTTGGATAGTCTCTGTATCCAATTTCTCTTTTTATCAATAGAACAATATTTATAGAGGTCAGGCTGCCAGCTTTGCCAGACAGACGCCCTGTGCATTCAAAAGAAAATATGATTCATCAGAGGATCAGGATTTCAGCTGCAAATTAAAACTTTTCTTTGATAGACTGGAAGAGACAAGTCAATAAAGGAAAATTCTTGATAGCTGGAGAGGAATGTCCTCTTTGAGACTGCCAATATTCAGTTCTGATCACTAATATCTCAACTGATTGATGAGGGTTTTTTTTTACTTTATCTAATTACATGCCAGAGGCAATGTTTAAAAGAAATGGAAAGAGAGCTATAAACAATTGTGCTATATAAAGGTGTTAGCTTTTTTCTGTTATGTCTTTGAGACCATGAATATCTTATAATGTATTTGTGCAGCACACAGGACAAAAGTCCTCTGACCCAAACCTAGGGTTCTCTAGATAATACATAGAATTAGCACTAAGCACAGTAAGAACAATAGTAACAATGACAAAAAGAGAGACAAACTTACAGACTTCTGGCTTGTTAGTTTTCAGTGCACAAGCCTATCACATGTACAAAAATACACTTACTCTAATAGCCACAGTGCACAACACAGTAGGAAAAATAACCTCTATGCTGGATGAAAAAAATCTGAAGATTCAGTGAACCTTGTTTTTCAGAGCTATTACTCCTGGTCTTTACTGCAGATATCCCACAAAGTTATTTCTTGTCTCTCATTGAAAATACGTAATATATTTTCATCATACACCCTTTTAATGATGATTAAATATCACAACCCTACCTTTCAACTAATTGTAATGGCCTTGTTATTTTTGGTTTTGCCTGACTATGATTTCAAACTAATGATCATCGGTAACAATAATAGTCCTCTACCCTTTTATCATTCCTTACATCTGTGGGACTCTATGTTAAGCATTACTACCTGCATTACACCAATGCTCACACTGAGTCACAGAGGTTAATTAGCTTAATAAAGATCTCAAAGCATGTCAGTAGCAGAATCAGGAATAATGACAGTCAGCCCTGAGCCCTGATCTCTCTGGCCTTGACAATCTGACAGATCTTGCAAAAGGGTTAGACAGACTTTGCGAAATGCTATTAATCACTAAAAGCTGGACTTCTTTAGGAATGGATTATTTGTGTAGGAAGGGAAGGAGGGAGTCGCTTCATTGCTAAAATGAAGCTACGAGTGGGACTAATGGAAAGAAAAGCTCCTACTTGTCTGAATCACACTGCTTGAAGGCACTGGGTGTTGCAGAAGGTTGTTACTGTTTGTTAAGGAATCTCAGAATGTTCGCAAAACCAGGCCAAAGAGTGATATACTGAAATTCAGTTTCCAGCAGTACAAAATCATATTCCAATGTCATTTTGCTAACCTCAATGATGTCCTCAATGGATAACCTGGGAATAGGGCAGCTCTTAGTATGCAGGCTGCCAAAAGATCCCGTTCATCTAACTTTTGTCTCACAGAAGATTGCCACTTGTGGACCTTGTCCTAGTCAGCAGCAAATCACTGCTTGCTCAAACACACAGCTGAATAAATTTTGATATTGTAGAAAGCAAGAAAACTTGGGAACTTTAAAGCCTGATTACTACAGAAAAAAAGGTATTTTCTGTGTCTCTTCCCAACCACCATGCCGCTTTATTTTAACATGAGAGCCTTTGACAGAATCTGTTAATGCTGCTTCAGATTCTCATGGGATGGAGACTGGCAACAGAAAATTTAAATTGGCATTTTTTGCTGATGGCATATTAATACGTATAATCTAGCAGGGACTTCAACTTTTATTACAGTTTGAATTACTACTAATTTTGGAAAATTTTCTGGCTTTAAAATGAGATGTAATAAATTTGAAGCCCTGCCTCTGCATATACCAGATAACACACTTGCCATCTAAATTTTTCCATTTAAGCTGAAATGCCAAGTTCTCCCAAACGTCAGCTTACGTATCACCTGTTTCTATTTAAAACAGAAAATCCTGGTAGTAAAATATCAAATTAATATAAAAAACTTTGCTGTGTCTTGATCCATTTTAAAATTTAGTCAAGGGCCAAATCCAGCTTATCTCAGGTAGGGAGCCTCTTAGAAGTTAATAGCAGACTCTTACACTAAATTATATATTATTGATCTGAATCTCTGGTGATACAAGCTGAACCTAACGCAGCTCTAAGAAAGCTCAAGAGTGAAAGGTGGCAATGCCATAAAATACATCTGAGTGGGCTGAACAGGACAATACTAATAGGTATGAAGAAAAAACATGTTCACCCTATCTGAAAGCACACCTGATTTTGACCTGTTTATCTCTTGTTGATGGCACTGAAGCATCTTACTGCTCAGCATTTCTAAAACTCAGGCATCTTTCTTGAAAACCTGTATAGGTTAAAAAATTAGTGATGAGGTAATATAGCAGGTAGAAGCTGTATTATCACTTTGACGAAACACCCCATAACAAGACTATCAGGCTGTACATGTCAATCCTCAGTACAGCAGTAGGTAGTCATTAGAAAGTTGCATTAGTACACAAGAATTAATGTTTATGAATCTGTGATGATAGGCAGTTTAGGAACAATGTAGGTTTAACTTGTCCAAATATGCTTTAGTGGTGTCATCTCAGATTTTTCAGGTCTGAGTCTCTCACAAAAAGATGAGTAGAAATTTTTAAATTTTAAAATATTTTTTAAAAAGCTTTCATGCATCAGAAAGTTATTTCTCTTTTCCATTTTTGGCCTCATTAGGATAAGAACTATTAAATTCTTAAGTTGCAAATTGCTAATTCATCACTCTTGACATTTCCAGAAACAGAAGACATCAACTTCTTTTGTGAATGTTCTCCCAGGAGATGTTCAACTAAACTGCACTCCCTCAAGTACTAAGATAAACAGCCACAACATATTTACTGTGGCTTCTACTTCCTAGTTTGGTCTCCTATGAAAAGGAGATGTGACATCAGCCTTCTCCATGTGGATGCATGCCTGTTTGGTTACCCTGCTTAATTATGTGTGAACTCCTCGTTTTTATCAACCACATCTTGCAAATGTGTAGGAGACATACAAATCCTCGAAGTTTAATAAAACCTGGCAAACTGCTAGAGAAGAAACCCCTTCATTGGCTCTTCCTGCCAAAGGATACGGTAATGTGAACCCCAGTGTTACTGGACACCAGAAAACCCAGACACCATCATAACTCTCAGGAAAACCATGTTCATTTGTTCTGCCAAGGTCCTCTAGTTGGCCTGGGGATGCCCTCCACCCACAAAAGCACTGGGAGGCCATTTCTCTTTCACCCTGACAGTCCCCAAGCAGCATAGTTACAGGCTTACAGTGGCCCTCTGCCTGGCGCAGGACATGAGTGAGGGAAGGGGACAGAAAGCATGGAGGCAGCAATAGTGGAGACCGATCCCAGCTCCCTGGAGTTCCTTTAGTGCTGTCCCCTTGCAGGTGTTCCGCAAAATACTGCAAAAAGCCACTCTCTCTCAGAGGAGATCATGGTTTCCAGCTTCACTGAGGGCAGACAGGGAAGACCTGTGTCATATAACAGTGAATCTCATACATCTACAAGTAAAAAAATCACAAACTGGAGCAGGTTCTGTCTCCTTTTAGTGAGGGTGGTAAACAAGACATGCTGATAGAAAGAATAATGCTCTAGATGCGTTTTTAGAATAACTAGCCAAGATGGTCTTCCACGTAAGACAAGTACAATAAATACTAATTATAAGTCAAATAAAATGCCATTCAGATGGTTTAAGTTTACTTGTGGAATAAGCAATTGTATGTATTTTGATTCAGAATTATTAATAAGCAATTTGTGAAAGTGTGGATTTAGGAAAACAGGACACAGAAGAAAAATAAAGCTAAACAGATCAAGAGCTGGAAAAATGACAAAATCCAAAACCATACTTTCTCACTGTTTATAATATTTGCTTCCATATTATGTTGACATTTCTAAAGATTTACTGCTCTAAATCATTATGCCATATTTTTTCTAATTTCAAATGCAAACATGAGACTTTAATGTTATAAGTCTTTCATGGAGAAAGTAAAATATATCTAGGAATCGTGTTTTCTAGAACACTAAAATACTTCAATATATGAGCAAATATTTCTTTTTTAGCACTGCATTATTTGTGTGCATGTAAGCTGAGTCTCAAAGGGACTGGCCTTTGGGTCAATTAAATATTTGAAGTATCACAGTTTTCATATGTGAGGAATACCAACAGAGTAAAATGCTCTTTGGCCATTTCTGTTTAACCTATTTTATACATGGAGGCAACAGGCACATGGTTGAAGAGGTACTCTAAACTTCATAAATTGCACTATGTGTAACAAACAAATAGAACACATGGAAGAAACAGAAGCATATTTTTATATGCTCATCTTAAGGCCCATATGAACACCAAGATATTAATTTTTCATTTTCCAGTTTGCCTGTTGCTTCTGTATTTCTAACCTGGTTTTCTTTTTTTTTTTTGGTACTTCATCTTGCAAGAACTTAATAACACTCAAACAGTGCATGGATTCCCATATTCTCATGAACTGATTACCATTGGTTTCTTTCATTTTTGACTTGTTTTCTTTGACTTACTAATAGCTTTTTCCAGTCTGTGTCATTTTAAAATGCATAAAGTAATAAAAATTCTCTACATACATTTCTTAGGCTGCTCACTTGGCTTAGACTAAGACCAGCCACATTCTGGTGGCAATGATATTTAACTTTAATTACAAAGGCTTAAATTAATGGATTTACATAAGAGTTCAGAAAATCCTACCACAAAATTCCCACATTTATTTCTCTGTAGTTTGTTATTTTTCACTCTGAACTTTTCATATATGTTTTTAAAGGTTTTACTTCTCTCCCTTACCATTTGATGTTCAAGCTAATACTACAGAAATGCATAGGTAAAGGCAGTTTTCTAAACCCCGTGCAGTGTGACAGTGCCAAAAGACTTGCAAGAGACAGAAGTATAGAAATATCCTAAAGCATTTCTACTACTCTGAACAGCTGTCAAAGCCTTCACTGAGGTCTACTGAAGTTAGAAACTGAGGTTTTGCTTCTATCTCAGTTTGTGGTGTACCTTATTTTACTGATACTGTCTGGCTGTTTTTCCATTTGATTTTTAAGTAATTTTGTTTCCTAAAAGAAAGCCCCAGGAACTGTCACTAGGTGTTTGCTGGTTGATCAAGTACTGCAAGGGCAAGAGGATTTAACCATAATGAGGAGGGACTGTCATCAGTGATGAAGTGATCCCTTTCCAATTCCAGTTTGGGCTCTGTTATCTTATATGAGCCTGGGAACAGTGAGTGGCTCTTCTCAGTGACAGCAACTGGTGAGACTTCATAATGTGAAAAAATTATCCTCTTAGAATTTTTTTCCTTGAGTTAATGGGTGCTAAAATAGAAAGCTTTTGGTATCCTCATGCCCTTAGGGAGCAGCTCTGTGCAGAAAGGAGGTGTCTGTAGCAGGTGAGTGCATTGCGGACTGGCTCTGCAGGGACAAATTTAGAAACTGGGATACCTGGAGGTTGCAACAGTTGGGTTGGGAAAGGGAAATGAGAAAGAAACACCCAAGACAAAGCTCTGATGTTCCTTTATGTTGACACCCACTGCTAGTGCCTTCTTCTCGGGCTGCAGCCAGACCCACAGTTCTGGCATGGTGTTCAAGGCAGTGCAGGAGTGCCAGGCAGGGGTGAGCAGCCAACATAGCTTAGCTGTGGGAATGTGGTACAGACCTTACAAATATGAGAGGTTAACACAGCGGCAGACCTGTTTTCTCTCAGCCTGAGTGTCATCTCTCCTTGCTCCTGTCTTGGCATGTTAAAAAGTAGCTTTTGTTGAACAAGAAAGGAAAAAAAAAAAAACACAAGAGGAGGAGGAATAAAGAAAAAGCAGTCTCAACCCTAGAACAAGTGTACTGGTATGGGTCAAGTGCATAGTCTTCTCTTGCCTTTCCTAGTGCAGTTTGCAGTTAGAGATTTAAAGAAGCACATATGCCCAGGCACTCCTGCAGCCCAGACACCTGTACTCGTTTGTCTTCTCCACTTGCTCCTGGCATTGCAGCTCTTGGCTTTCCTTTTGCTCTCCCCATTTGAGCTACTGCCTGTTCTCACTGCTGGTTTTCCTGACCATCAGAAACTTCTTGGTGAAGGTCAGGACAGACCTGGATTTCCCATTTAGGAGATGGCCTTGCCTTGCCCACAGTCTCCTAAAAGGAAAGAGAAAAGCAGTCCCAGTTCCCTCTCTGACACACACTTCTAGTTTATGTGAACCACTTTGACCCAGAATCTGAAGAATTTTAGTTATCTACATCCTCATCTGAAAAGAGGGATAAGAGCCTTTTCCTCCTTCACAATTGTTTAGCATTAAAATGTTCTCTTAAAAAGGTGTGTGGAAAAGCCACCTTTCAGTGCTCATATGTACCTCTGACTTTGTACGAAGGACATCAGTAGAAATGTACTACTGCAAAAAAACAACTGTTCAGCTATTGGAGGTGTCCAAAGACAATAGCATAATTAATTTCCAGCAGTTAAGTTCCTAAAAGACTAAACAGACATGCATAGGAGCATTTGGCTTTTATAGCATTGGGCAGATTGTCTCAGGTCACATACAATCTCACTGTTCCTTATACTCCTCTCTCTACAAGGCTCAGTCCACAGGGTATGACCGCAGAGCACACCTCCCAGGTCAGGCATATCCTGGAAGGTGGTTTTGCCGCTTGTTGCATTGGAAGGTACAGATTTCTGTTCTGACTGCCCCAAGGTGCCTTAACACAGCATCTTTGCTAGCTACAGGTATTGTATAGGGATTTCAGTTGACTGCTGTGAATTCTGCTGTGTAGCATTAGCAGTAAGTGAAGTGAAAAGTGAAAAGCAATTATAGGACTTGCCATTCAGTGGATGAAAGAGGCAGGTCAAAAATCCAGACCTCCCACTTACAGCTTTTTAAGACTCACTCTCATTTTCCTAGTGGTCAAAGTTGATTACTGATTTTTTTTTTAATGTCAAATGTAGTTACACAGAGACAATATAACATCTTTTGCTGATGAACAACATAGATCACAAATGTTTTCTGTATGTAATCTTCTTCACTGAATGTCTGCAGTTTTCTTTTTAGATTTCTTTTCTTAATTGATGAATGCAAATACTTGTGCAGGTTTCATCAAAAAAACTGTGAGCTTTCAGACTTTTTTATTCCTTCACCTTAGGGACTCTCCTCAAATTCTCTTACTGTGCTCAATGATAATCTGTGGTACAGAAAATTTGCTTGCTGACTTGAAAATAAAGGGGGGAAAAAAGCTTCTGAGGTGATTCTCTACAATGAGACATGAGTAATATGGGCTAACTTTATGCATATAATCTTTTCTTTGCCAAAGTGCAATGACGTTCATTCTTTCCAGACTTCTGATGATAACAGGTTTTAATAGCAAATGCTCAGGTCTAAATTATTCTCTCAGACTGAAGCTGCTGAGCCCTCCTGGCTCTGAATTAGTTACAGTGTTTTAATAGTGTGACTGGGAAAAGAACCTTTCTGTGAAATCCTATGGATTAATAGTAGGGAAAAATTATTACAAAAATGAGGGAGAAAATACAAAAAGGCATATTTTATTCCTACATAAGAGTTGAAAGTTCATAGGATTTTCCCCATTGACTTCAGTGGAGCCTAGAGCCTTACAGTGACCTTCAGGATGTCAGAGCAGTAATTCTTGTCTCAGGATTGTTTTATCAGAAGATTTGGAAACAGCTGTATAGTTCACCATTTAAACTGCAGATTCTCTTAGGATGAGACAAGAACCATGGGCAGAAATGACCCTTGATTTATAATTTATAATTTATAATTTATAATTTAGTTCTTCCTCCTGTCTGATGCCCAGGAGCAGCAGGCTTTCCGTGCTGATAAAGAACTCCTTCAGCAGCAGTTACCCCCACCAAAATCCTTCCTCAAAGCACGCTTGTGTGTATGTCTGTACATGTGTCTAAGGAAGCAAGTGCTTTCCTATTTCGAATTACTTTTGCTGCCTTACCAGTAGAGCAAAAGGAAATGTGGTGGAAGCTGTTGAAAACATGGACTGAACTAGAGACAAGGCACTGCACATTTATTTGATTCATTACAGAGTGCAGTCCCGGTGTGTTGCTATCACAGATTTCCCCAGTGTTCGTGAGGGCATTGCTGTTCCTATGCTCCTCAGCCTCTCCCCATCTCCTTAAATATGGATTTCCTTCTTTGTCCCCCTCAGTGAAGCCATGACTGGAGTGGCTGCATGAAACCTGGAGCTGTAGGTGCCAAGAACTTGGAGGAGCAAACAAAATTATAATTAGGTTATCTCTTTAAGAATAATTTAGGACAAGATGAGGATTGTGTTTTTCATTTCCTGACTACATCGGAACTAATAGAACTAATTGTAGGAATAATCCCATGTAAGCAGATTGGTAACATTTGCATTTATTTATCTACGTGTATCCATTTCTGTGGAGGTCTGGTATGCAGACAGCTATTACCTTTAGATGAGTTGTCTGTATTACAGGTTCCTGCATTGGAAACCCTGCATTCCTTACTTCTGCTATAAACCCAGTCACCTGCACTGCCATCCATGCTGACAGCTAATTTCTTAGTCCAGGACAAACAGAGAAAAAGGTGCAACTACCTGGAACCGTTTTGCCAATGCACTGACATTTCATCAACTCCCAAATTGAGCCAGAAAGGACAGTTTTGGTTTTTTTTCAAGTATGCCTATCATGGGGATCTTAACCCATTGTTTAATTAATCACCTTATCTAAAGGAAGCATAAAGGTTCTGAGGCTCAAACCTGGCTACTTCATCCCTCTGACTGCATTTGTGCTGGTGAATAAAATGTGCCAGGGACCCCAGAAGGACTCAAAGTCTCACCTCTAACCTGCCACCCCCAAAACAGGGCAGCTATCCCAAAATATCTCTTGGGATTTGCCCCTGCAACCCATGTGCAGTGCCTGAATGTGGTTTGGGAGGCTGCTCGTGGGTCTCAGCCAAAACTATTTCAATCCTCACACTAGCAGATTAGCAGAGGCAATACCAGTTTAACAGATCACGAGCCACTGTCAGGGCCTATTCTCTGCCCAGTTTAATTTATGAATGGAGACATTACTGCCTGTGTTCAGATCTGAGACTCTGGGCTATATATAATGAGGTAAAGGAGGTACATCAGGAGATTTGGACAGAAGAGATAGTATAAACGAATAGTAAGGAAAAATGAATGGCTAAATTCAAAGATGGAGAGGAGAACGCTTTTAATTTTCTATAACATTTAGAATGACATTGATTCTGACCCTATGAGCAAAGCATTGTCTTCAACAGGAGAGACTATTTGATGACGCAGTTCATTTGCTTATTTATTTTATGGCCATGGTAATTGAACGGAAACTATAAGTTTCTGTTTGGCAAGTCAGAAATGGGAGGTTGGTGGTGCTTCTCAGTAACATTCTGGTCTGTAGAGGTTCTATGAGGCATTGCCAATCTTTTGATAAGTAAATTATGGATAGACATAACAGATTTGCCATCCCAGGTACAGTTCTAGGTCAGGTGTGTGCAGAACTTTCCTTCTTGCTTTAGGAAAAAAATTTGCCTCTGCTGCATTGTCCCCTGATGTCTGCTTAGTCATGGAAAAGAACTATTCATTTTCAGGTCTCAAAAGCCCTCATGGCTTTCCCAGAGGGATGCTCATGGGATTAAAAGTTTGAGGCAGGAATTGCTGAACTGGTAAGGACACACCCCGGCTCTGCCTCAGGAGTTCTCAACCCAGAAAACACACTGTGATCTTGGCCCGAACAGACCAAACCTGTCATCCTTTCCAAAAGTGATGGTGTCTGATCCACGTGTGAAGAAACCCCTCAGAGAGCTCCATCCCCCTCTGCTCTGGGAGGTTTTGAACAGGGCTGGGGGGCAGCAATCTGGCCCTGTGTTTTCAATAGTGAAGTTATGTGGGGAATGTGTTAGGAGTCTCATGTTTCAGTGTGTTGTGGGTTATGCAGCAGTGAAGGGGTAGAATCCAGGCTGACTATTGGTATTAACTATGCTTTTCCAGATTTTGCTACATTTTAGCTTTTCTTTAAATTAAAGTGTTGTTTATAGATACGTTGTTGTTTAAGGGAGCTCAACAAGCAATTTTCTTATCCTGACTGTATTTCCTTTGTGGTGTGGCAACAAAGAGAGCACTAGTACTGGAGACTTCAGGATTCTGTGCTCTGACGGGTATCCCAGAACGGGAGGAAAAGAGAGGAGGAAGCCTTTTGGAGCGACATGAAACAGGCGCGCTCACACGTGCGCGTTATTTACCGGCACATCTATGCAACAGTCAGAGCCTGAGAGACTCGCTGCCCCGCAGCCTGTCAACTCTCCTTCCGCAACCACAGCCCAGCCCAGCACCGAGTGACCCGCCGGGACAGCAGCCGCAGGGGGAGGGCGGTGTGCGCGGGCCAGGTGGCGGCGGGTTCCCGCGCCTCGGTCCCTCGCCCCGCCGCGCAGCGAGGATGCTCCAGGAGGGCGGAGGTGGTGCCGGGACTGGGCGTGGGGCGGTAGCGCCGGGAAGGGCGAGCTAATGGGAGAGGGTGGGGGCAGCTGCTGGTATCTCCGTGTCGGCGCTGCCGCCCGCCTCCCCCGGCACGGCCCCGCTCCTTCGCCCGCCCCTCGCCGCCCGCCCGCCCGCCCGCGAGGAGCGGCTCCAGCGGCGCCGGGGCCGAGCCGGGGCAGCGGCGCCGAAAGTTTCGCGGTGCGGGGCTGGGCCATGGGCTTCGACACGTCGCGGTTCGCAGGGCCGGTGGCGGCGGAGCTGCAGTGCGGGCTGTGCAGGCGGGTGCTGGAGGAGCCGCTGTCCACGCCGTGCGGGCACGTCTTCTGCGCCGGCTGCCTGCTGCCCTGGGCGGCGCGGCGCCGCCGCTGCCCGCTGCGCTGCCGACCGCTGGCGGCCGCCGAGCTGCGGCCCGTCCTGCCCCTCCGCAGCCTAGTCCAGAAGCTGGAGGTCAAGTGCGATTACAGCCCGCGGGGCTGCGGCCGCACCGTGCGGCTGCGGGAGCTGCCCGCCCACCTCGCGGCGTGTCGCTACGGGCCGCCCGGCCCCGCCGAGCCGCGGCCCCCGGCCGGGCACCCCCCCGGCCGCTCGGGGGGCAGCGCGGCGGGGCAGCTGCGGGGCGGTGACGCCCCGAAGCCGGGTCCCGAGCTGAAAAGGGAGGCCCTGCGCTGGAGCAGGAGGGAGAAGTCGCTGCTGGCGCAGCTGTCGGCGCTGCAGAGCGAGGTGCAGCTGACGGCGCGTCGGTACCAGGCGAAGTTCGGGCAGTACATGAGCCACATCAGCAGCATCACCAGGGACCTGGCAGGCAGCCAGCCTGGCAAGGTGAGTGCTGCGGCGGGGATCGGCGGGGCACCGCGCACCGGCCTCCGCTCTCTAGCTGTGCTCCGCTCGAACCTACCTTCCCGGTGTCCGGCTTGTGAGCGACCGGCCCGAGTGATGGTGCGGGCGGTGTCCCCTGGGGTTGGCACTCCGTGCCGGGATCCAGCCCGATCCCTCTGCACATCTCCCGGGCGGTGAGAGCCGCCCCTTCTCGTCCCTCGCCGCCTTCGGGGAGATGGAGCCGCCAGCCCTCACCGGGGATACGCTTCTTGTCGGTCCCTTTTCCGACACCCTGCAGTAGCCGAAACCTTGAGCTGTGGCGAGTCCAGCAGTGCCTGGCAGCTGCAGTGACGGAGCGCTTGCTCGGCCAGGGAGGATGGGGAGCGGGCGGGAGGGGAGAGGGCTTCGCTCCTGGGCTGGCAGACGGGTCCCGGTTCCGACGGAACTTTGGAAACGATGGTGAAAGGACAGCAAAGCCTTTGCCGTATGGCAGAATGGAGTGACGCCGTTGAAAGCAGCGGACGGGAGCAGTGCTGCGCTCTCAGGTCTGAGGGCACTGATTAAAGACCGACTCGGCTCCTTTGGGTGAAACAAACCATCCAAGAGTACCACTGGGCTGGCTTCACTCGCTGTGATGGAGCTGGTTGGTTTTAAGTGTTAACTCCTGGCTGGAAGCTCACACTGCAGGCTCAGGCAATGATGGTTGCAGCTGCGGCGAGGAGTGTTTTATTACAAAGAGTTTTACCCAAATCTTCACGGACTCTGAGAAACAAAATCTCAGTAGAAAGAAGCCAAACTCACGCCTGAAGCAATGTAGTGTGCTAGGCATCTGACTGCCATATGGGAAACGGGAAAGAGACATTGTTTGCAGGACACCCGTATGCCTAGGAACACAGGTCTCACAGGTCTTCGTGGCACTGGAAAACTTTTTGTTTGAAGACTTGAATATTTATTTATTTGTTTTTAGTGTATTTTGGCTAGCTAATCCGTGAGGTTTAGGTTGGCACATTTGAGAGGTGTGCTCATATATTTGCTTCATCTCTTGGCAGGTGGGATAAGGTCATGTGAAGTGGAGCAGCAGTGACTGTTAAGGAGTGTGGAGTGAGCAAGGAAAGTGGTGGCTGAACAAGGGAGGGACAGATGACTGTACTTTCAGTAAGGAGATGGCAGGTTTAGGAATAGGCGTGGAGCATCGCTCCTCCTGGGCAGCGAAGGAGCATCCGCTGTTCCTGAGCGCTGCCAGGAGGTGTCGCTGACGGTACTGTCGCTCGGGCATTTCTCGCCGCTCAGAGCAGGGGAATGAATAAAACAGGAGTTTGGGAGGAAAACTATCAACAAAGTAAAAAGAGACTTCATTAAAATCAAATATATCATGCGGCAATAAAATAAGTCTCTGTCATAGTTAATTAAATATGGGCTTCAGCATAACATAAGGTAACTAAAGCCTTCAAATATTAAGAAAATTATTTACCTGGTCCATTGAAAGAAAAGGTTTCTCTTTTTAATTTTTAACTTTGACTCCGTTTGTTTTTTCGAGTGTTTTCTTTATATTTTAAACCTTTTTCAGAAAAAAAGCTACATTTTGCGAATGTGGTTTTGGATGCTTGCTTTTTGGAGAGAAGTCGAAGTTTGGGATGAAGAGGTAGTTTTCATTTTCTGTGTGTATCTTCCATGAAAGTTGCTATGAAATGTGTACTGATAAGGCTTTAGGGTCTGAAAATTATTATGTTGTGTATTTTAATCTCTATGTTTAAAGTTTGAAATGCTGACACACATAGGAATTTTGTATTTATGGAAACTTCCAGCCATTTGGAGCTCTGACTTTTTTCAGTGGTGCTGAGTATTCCTCACACCAAAACCCCGCACTTTTTTCTGTTCAGTTGAAGATAATCTGAAGATAATTGAAGGTAATCAGGTGTTTCCTGTTAACCTTTTGGTGACACGTGACTTTTTCCTTTTTTCTTTTTTTTACCTTTCCAGGGCCAAGTCTTTTCAGCCTAATTTTCGTTTAAGCCTTATCTTATATATTCTCCAGCTAAAAAATCTTTTGTACATTAGTGCTCCCATTTAAGAACTTCTTTATGAGAATGTGTTCTTTAACAATATTTCACTTCTTCCTTCTTAGGGAGGCGAACCCAAGCCATTAATGATCATGCTACACAGAGAAAATGATACTTTGGGATTCAATATTATAGGAGGACGACCCAGTCAGGTAATGACAAAAGTAACTGTAGGTGATTTTGACCATACTTTCTTTTATTATATACACTGTGAGTAATTACAGTTACTTTTGATGACTGTAAGTATGGAATCAGCTCCATAGATAGAAGAACTGTATCTTATCAGGTGTAGTTGGTGTCATTTTTTGGAAGACATATTCTCGTGAGAATTAGATTATTCTTATTTTCAGGAAAGGTGTTTGCAGTATATTTGCTCTAAAACTTTGGATTATCTACACTCAGTTCCCATGTCAGTAATATGTATTCATGCAAACTGTTCAATGGAAATCTCTGGGACTACTTATAAGAGTCATTGTTGAAGGATTAGGCCATTGGAATTTTGTAAAACAGTTTGCCTTTTTTTTTTTTCCCTCATTTAAAGAAGAGAAGAAAATTTGTTTGTGTAACTCAGATAGTTTGAGCACATGTCCTGCTTTGGCATGCCCGCTTTCAGTTTTTCTGTATGAATTGAAACAGTTTTGATTGATGCTGTATCTTAAATCAATCCAATCTCATCAGCTGAGGTTTAAAAAGTTCACTGCAAACCATAGAATATGTATAAGGATCACTAACCCCCACCTAGAATATGCACATGAATATGCTAGTTGTTTTTTTTTTTTTTCATTTTTTCAAAAGCATTAATCGGGACTATCATTGCATATGAAGGGTAAAGAAACCTGTTAAACTGGAAAATTAATACTTGATTAAAAAGGCTTGATAATAATTATGTACTGATCAGGTTCTTATTAAGTGGGAGAATTGTAGCCTACAGCTATTATTGAGAAGTGGAGTGGCACCCTGTATATTAGTTGGACAATCTTTTGCTCTAAAGCTATATTTAGTGGTGCCAAAGAGTCTCTTCCCATTAGCCAAAGTCCACCATCGAATTACTGTTCCCTGTGGGTAAATATGAAGACCATCACTTATCTGATGTTGGTGCTGTAAGTCCAAAGCAAGAGTTTCTTAGATTTTCCAGAGGAGGGTTGAGACTACAAGTGACTACAAGTTAAAATACACATGCTTTGATTGTATTCATATTTTGAGTATACCAGTAATAAATCCAGATAATCTTTAGATTGGATTGCACTGTGACTTCTGTTATTTACATCTGTAGGAAAACTTCAGGGAAATGGGAGCATGTGTTCACTTTACTTGGAATGGCAACTGAGCTGCTTTAAAGTACTTAGATGTTTACAGTGCATACTGCAACAGTTTTATATATTACAAAATGTCAGGCTTTTTGAATTCATATTCTGGAAGTTTAAGGAGTAAATGATAAATATATAAAGGTTCATAGCACTGTTTGTTGAGGGAACTGCTGACTGGAGAGAAGGAAATGCTCATGGATTTCCATTAAAAGAAGTTGGTTGGGTTGTTAGGCAGGGCTGGGTCTCAGATGTTTTTGAGTCTTCGAACTTCAATTTGGAAATTCTTTTGTGTTTTGTACTTATTTTGATAAATGTGAATACCACAGGTGTTTGATTGGCATTTCTCAGTTAGCAGTATAAGATCTCTGTATCTGGAGCCAAAGGATAGGACAGGAAAAAAAGGCTTGAGTTGACTCAGAATATTGAAAATACAAAATTCTGCTCAAAAACTTAAATACTGGAACAGGAGTTGTTTAATAACAAGACAGAAAGAGTTCATGAAGATGCTCTGTACATTCAAGGGAAAAGTGCTTTTGGGTGAAGCATTGGCTCTTGCAGCAGAAGAGCAGAACAGTCATGTCTTTATATTAGTCACCTATATGGGGATGTGTTCCTTCACCACATGTTGTGTTTTATAAGTACAATGCAGGTTTTTTCCCATTGGAAATCAGGTGACTTTTAATGACTTGGGGAACGTACATACATACTTTCTGTTGGCTGTGTTTCATTTCAGTCCATAATAAGCTTCCCCACTGTTTACCTTCTACCTAAAGGGAGGAGGAGAGGAAAGGAACAATTCATCACGGGTCTGTCTTTTAGTTTGTCAGAAAGTGACTCGCTTCACATAAGTCTGTTTCTGGGAGGTGATTGATTATTCTAAGGGAGCAAAGCTGCTTTGCTGGGCCCCAGCTCTGTCCAGCTGGAAGGACTGTTTCCTCTGAGGACACCATGTCAAAGCCAGGCTGGAGGGAGGTGTGTGTTGTGGGCACAGCTGCTGCACAGCCTATAGGCTCTGTGGCATGGTGCTGGAGCTCAGTATGCCTTGTGCTGTGTTTGCCTATCAGTAATGGTGGGTACCAGCACATACAACCAATGGGAACTACAAGCCATTCTGAAATAACCTTTTTTCTTAACAGGTCATAAATTGCTCTTGAAAAAGCCAGTGAAATACTGATGAAAAGAAATACAATAGGTGTGGGTGAAGGTGCTATAATCTAGCTTTTTGTTTTCTTAAATTGAAAACAAACTGTGTCCCTCCTGAATGTTCATTAATGGCTATTATGCTTCTTTTGTCGGAGCTTCATTTCTCACTACTTAAATGGGAAGTCAGTGGAGATTTGCTTATTCATCATTTCAAAATATTATGGGAACTGTTAATATGTTTCCCTTTTGCTTCTGACCTGACACCTATGAGTCACTGTGACAAAGGGGGAAAAAAGGAGTTTATGAAGTCAGTCTTGACTAACCTTGTATTGAACAAATATTTATTGGCCTGAAATCTACCTGAGTCTCCATAGGACTGTTGCCACATAGTGTAAAGTATCTATTAAAATATTTTCCCCATGAGTTTATAGGACCTAGACCTTATAACCTGTGCACATATGAACTGTGCTGTTGGTCAGGGATTCACCAGTCACAGAAAGAAAATAAGCATCATATAAACTGCTGTCTAAAGCATAAATGAACTGGAAAAAGATACCTTCATTTATTGCTTTCTAGGTTATTATTTTTATAAACACTTTAAAAAAAACTTAAGTAGGCATTTTTTTCTTCATTAATAACTATTTAAAATTACTTTTAACTATCATTTGGTGGAATAAACTAATTTCAGCATGTACAACATCAGTTATTGTTGCAGCTGTGGTAGATAACTTGTCTTTTTTAAATTTGACCTTATATGAGTTGTACTTTGGTGATGTCTAGAGATCAACTGGAAATGGGTTCTCTTTTTGTCCACATCTGATCTATATGGATTTCATAGTTGAGCAAGTTCTCAATCTCCCATGTGAATAGGATTTATGAGGTTAACCAGTTCCAAGCAAATCCTATCACTGTTACATGCCAGCTAACTAATGTAATTTTTTTCCTTGGAGCTTTATTTTCAAATGCAGTAAGGAAGTTTGTAAGCAGCAGTACAGCAGGAGCCCTATCCCTTCCGAGAGAAACACTTGTGCCTCCGTTTTGATGAGTATCTTCCCCTGTGCATTTATGTGCTAGACACTGACTGCTGCAAAGTTTGAGGTTTGCTTTAAGTATTTTAGCTGGGATCATATTACCACTGCACCCTGTGTCTCATTTAGACTAAAATAACCGGAAGTAAATGGGTAATCTTATAAAAATTGCTGGAATAGTTCATTAATTCTGTCCTGTTGATTAATGACTACTTTGTGTTAAGCAAGTTGAAAAAAAATCCCAAGAAGCTTAATCCTTAGCTGGAAAAGTGAGGTGGATTTATGTTTTTCGTTGTTGCTGATTCTAGTACCATCTCATTTCTTGCACTAATGTGGCTCTTTTTGCAACTTCCCTATTGCCTGGTACAGAAAAATCGGGGAGAATCTGCTGAGGGAATTTATGTGTCAAAGATTTTGGAAAATGGACCTGCAGACAAAGCAGAAGGCTTGCAAATTCATGACAAGATTATTGAGGTAAGAAAAAACCCCCACACCAGTGGATTAGTCTGTCATATTATCAGATTAATAAAGGATTTGATGGTTTTTACACTAAGTATGTTGTAATTTTCCTCTTTGGCTGTGTCTGAGCATGATTCTTGTACACTGAACTGCTTGAAAATTTCTTAGAATTGAAGACACAAGATAGATTTATTTTTTTTTTCCAACAAGAAATAAATTTATTGGTATTGGGATTAGGCTGATCTAAGCAAAACAAAAGGTGTTGACACTTAAACAAGCAAGAGAGGCATTTTGAATTTCTTTTCATTAAGTTGAGAAAGAAGGCAAGCAAATGACTGCAAATTCACAGGTTTAGTGAAACTGATTTTGTCCTGTGTAAGGAGTATTACTGTCGTGACTCTGGGACATGGCATAGAAGCTATGCTGGTGAGCATTGCTTTGAAACTTCTTAAGGAATTAGAAGAAGTACTTTCTGCTGTATGATCAGGAGATCATCTATTGTTCTCACCAAGGCCAATATATCTCATTCATGGTCATGTAATATGCTAGCATGGAAATATTATTTTCTTCCTGCATTTTATGCAGTTTTTCCCATAAAGTAACTATAAACAATTTTTTTAAAAAAATCAATAACTCAGAAGAATAGGTTGCTGTCTAGCCTACACGTGTAACTGTAATTAGCACTGTAAGAAGACTCAAGGGAGCAGTTTCAAGCAGTGACTGGAACAGGCTCCTTAGGATGCTGTCAAAACGGCATTTCACATTACAGCTCTAATGCCACTCTGAGTGACAGCACATACCAGTGCTGCTTGGTTTGTTTAGGCTACATCATTCCAGCCTTGGGAGTTTAGGGGAGGCTTAGAAGTATGGTGTGAACTTGCCAGTTGAATGGGTGTTTGAAAAATGACACATGAAACAAGTGGGTTGCAAGACAAACGCAGAGAGCTGCTGCTGCTTTCGTGTGTTATGTAGCTGTTAAGGATTAGAAAGATAAGGTAAGACTGTTTGAATGCTGGCATTATGCTAAATGCTGGGAGCCTAGAGCAGTGTGTGAAACCAAATTAATATGTTTTCTTAGAAAAATAAAGCTTATGCTCTTAGCTGGCAGATACATGCATCTCTAGCAGAAACCAAGTGGTCTGAGCAGAACTGAACTTGCAGCATAACTTATCTCCCCAAGATATTAAAAAGTTTTCACATCCGATTTTTTTTTTTTTTGTGACAGCAGCCTTATGCTGATAAAATCTATTTTCTTCTGACATTACTATTTCACTTAGCACATTAATTTGATTTTTTTTATAGACTGATCAGCTATATAGTTTCATGCATTTGCTCAACACTTCCTCCCTTCTTTTATTGTGCTTTTATAGTGCTTTGATTTTTAAGATGAAGTTGAGTGTTTTTGGAGAAAGGAAGAATAAAGTCACAAACCAGCATTTATTAAACGCAAGGTCATTTCTCAAAATGCCACCATAACTGATTCTTGATTTTTATCTGTTGAAAAATTCTGGCTGGATAAAACCATGCTGAAACAGATTTCAGTCCTATGTGGATTGGAGCACCCTTTTTGGCGTATTAATATGCAACAGCTTTGTATATAATGTTTTGTATTCAGGCAAACATTTAAGTGTTCAGGGTTAGGCTAAATATTTTACTAAATGTTTCAGTGTTTCAAAATTTGTTAGACCAAAATGAAAAGAGGAGGAGAAATAATAACACTAAGACTTTCTAAATGAAATGCAAAGAAGTAATTATTCCTCCATGCTAAATACAGGAAGCAGCTGGAGTCAGAACATTGAATTTTTTGTTGCCCATGCATAGCTATTGATGTCTTCTTGCAGTAGGATGTCCTGCCAGCACTGCTGTGGTTGGTTGTGAAAGATCAATATGAAAGCTTTTGCTGTGAGAAAATAATCTGGATGGTGTAACTACTTATAAAATGTTGGCAGATATATGGAATATGAGTTTTGCTGAGAAATTGATAGGAAGTGGGACATTATTATTGCTTGCTTTTCACTTATTGGTGATCTGATCTAATGGGTGTTATTTTATGAGACCATTCTTCAATAATCAAGAGCAGAAGAAAGTGATGTTCGAAGAGCCTTTAATAGCTTAAGTCATTTGTTTGAGAGTGTGATGGCCAGGGTGTTTTTAGCAATGTGTATCTTATGGGATAATGAACAGAACCTATCCCATTAAATCAGGAACAAATCTCATCTCAAGGCATGTTGCTAAATAAAGAAGGTAATTTGTTTCAGTGGTTTATCACATGTTTAACAATTATTAACTGCATGTGGTTGACTACAGTGAGTTGTGCACATTTCAGATGACCATCTCGTGGGTAACCTAGTGCAGCAAATAGATTTTACAGCCATGTGGCATTGGCAGCTGGAATTGTGAGCCAAGGCTCGCAGACATAAATAGTGTTGCCTTTTACGTTATATATGTCATTATCTATGGCAGCAACATCGCCAAATAATTGTTACAGTATTTTGAAGGGTGCCAACAAGAGAAATCAGATTTCTTTCTTAAAGATATTTATTCTAAGTGTAAAAATGCCACACAGATGACTTGAGTTACTGGAAGGTTTTGAGATCAGTGTGCCCAGGCCATAGAGCCTCTGACACTTTGATTTGAAAAAGGTTGGTGTTTATTTGGGCTTTACTCTCAGGTGAGCATATTTTGTGCTTGAGGACCTGAAAGCTGAAACAAATCCCTTCGAGTTGGCAAGATGGTGGTAGGTGAGGGTGACAGGGCAAGGTGAAGGGTGACAGCTCCAGTTACCCTGTGTCAAGGGGCTGCAGTTCTTCATAGGGGATGGTCACAGGACCCTTGCTGATAATTTTCACTGTTCTGCTGAAGAATAGATTTCAGGCACAGTATTACCCTCTTTATTCAAAGTGAACTCCTCTGTGGAAAAAATTACTTGTTTATGCAGTGTAAAGCTACCCTGGGATAGCAATGTGCGCAAACAACATTTTGGTGATATGTACTTCCAGGAATCCTATTACAACCCCCAAATGGTCGTTATTTGTTCATCAATGAGAACCCCTTCCTCATGAATTACTTCTGTGTCACAGATTACTTGAGATGTCATGGTCTTCTGCTGCATTCAGAAGCTTTTATCCAAAAATCTAGCTTCCTAAACTGACACAGTGCCTCACATGTTCCAGGACTAAACACTGTTCACATGCTATAAAAAGCATCTCATAAAACTAGATGCAGCACTGATTATCTGGGACTCCTGGTGTGAAAGCCTTGGATATGAGCAGTGGTATAAACCTGCCAGACCTCTAACTTTTGGATCTCTGTCTTCTTCCTTTCAACCCTGCCTATGAATCCTCTTCAGGAGGAGACAAGCAGCAAGCCATGCACAGGACTGTCTATTAGTCTGTGCTAGTTTGAAATATTCTCTTTGCTGCTGAGAGAAAGTATAAAGTATGTTTAGAATCATCATGGCTAGGCTTTGCGAACAAAGATCAAGGAAGGCTCCATCCACATTTATTACAGGCACGCTGGTGGCTAATGAGGCCAATATGAGACAGACATATCCAATTGCAAAAGGCACAGCAGAAAGACTCCTTAGGTGGTATATTCTGCAAGACACGGTTCTTTCTGCTTTGTCTTTTCTCCTCGAGAGTGATCCTGCGGGCATTCTCAAAGAAGACAGCAGCGTTATAGATGGTGTGTCTCCAGGCCTCCTGATTGGAGGCCAGAGTAGACCAGTTATGGTGATCAATATGGCCAAGGCTGAGATGTTGTTTCAGGGAGTCCTTCTATCTTCTCTTTGGGGCTCCTCTCTTGTGGCAGCCNGTTATGGTGATCAATATGGCCAAGGCTGAGATGTTGTTTCAGGGAGTCCTTGTATCTTCTCTTTGGGGCTCCTCTCTTGTGGCAGCCGGTGGCAAGTTCACCATAAAGCAAGATCTTAGGGAGACGGTGGTCCTTCATCCTGGAGACGTGTCCTGCCCATTGCAGCTGCGTTCTCAGTAACATGGCCTCAATACTTGTGACAGCTGCTTGCTCTAGAACAGATGTATTGGTCACATAATCTGACCAGTGGATGTTTAGGATTGTACGGAGGCAGCGTTGATGGAAGCGTTCGAGGAGTCGCAGGTGGTGGCGGTAGATGACCCATGATTCGGAACCATATAAGAGAGTGGACAACAGAACTATGGCTTTGTAAACACTGATCTTGATACTTTTCTTCAAGTGTTTATTACGCCATACTCTTTTGTGGAGTTTCCCCGAAAGCACTATATGCCTTTGCTAACCTGTTGTCTATCTCCCCGTCAGTCTTACCATCCGAGGAGATGAGGCTACCTAGGTAATTAAACTGCTGCACTGATTTGAGCTCTGATTGGCCAATGGTGATGTGGGGATGATGGGGGACTTCCTGAGGTGCAGGTTTAGAATAGTTCACAGTTATATGGTTCAGCATCATTTCATCTCCCTCTCTGCATGCTAATCTTTCCTACTGCATAAGTTCACTGCTCATTGTGGTCATGCTAATTGCCTCCTCAAGGCAGCATAAAACAGCTATGATCCTTGGCAGTATTACTGATACACAGAAGTGTTTTACCTGCTGCTATTTTTCATCCATAGTTATAGTTCTGAACAGTTAACACTGGAAGTAGCCCTTTTCATATGGAGGAAAACTTGACCCTCAATTTGCAGTCAGTTCAGCTTCACATAAGTATGGCACCATATTGGCCAGAGCTCCAAGCACAGTAGTTAGTGCCTAGTTAACAAGTCATTCAGAACTATTTCTTTATACTTGTTTTGACTTGCTTTTTCTTTGTATGATATTAAATTTTACGGAAATTGGTGTGTCATCTCCTCTACTTTGGAGCGCAACATTACAAAAAAACCAAAAAACAGTGACTGATTTTCTTGTGTCCTTTTCCATTCTATAAGTCGCACCGTCTTACAAAATACTGTTGAATTACTGAAGTGGGATATGCTGATTTTACTTTTTCACTTCGGTGTTATACAGAAAATACATGACTAGGACTGAATTTGCAGTCCAGATGGAATTTCTGATTTATTCATTTTTTTTTCCTTAAAAAGAGCAATATTTTATCAATTTGAGGGAAAAGAGCAACTGGTAATTCCCACTGACAAAGTAGGTTTGGAAAAACCTTGTGTGCAAATAAAAAGGACTCAGGCTGAAGACAAAATATTCATATGTGGAACTGTAAGTACATCATTGTCTGGGAGGCTCAAGTGTTTTTCTGTTCTTTGCACTGCAAGGAAAAGACTTCTGTTCTTTTACTCTCAAGCGAAATGCCCTGCTGCATTTTAGGCAGTTGATTCTAATTAATTTGATGGCTAGAAGCATGGATGATGGAGAAGAAGGGAAAGGAAAACATTTTTATTCTAGGATCTTTGTCTTTGAAAAATGAGATGCATGCATATATATATCATGACTATGTATATTTTGTTTATGCAGCCTGAGCTCCATAAGTAGATAATAAATAAGACTTCATCCCTTATTCCATGCTTCCCTTTGTTCTTTTCACTTTTTTTTTGAGAGTACTTGCACAATGGCTTTCAAGCCCATGTCAGCAAAGCCAGTTTCAATAAAGATGAAGTCTTGAGGCTTATCCTGGCAGAATAACTTACATCTGCTAAGCGCTTACACAGAAACTTTTTTAACTATTGCCAGAGTGCTGACTGTGCTGTGTGTCAGCCTTGTGGTGTTTTATCTCTTGCGTGTTTCTGTCATTACACTCACTATCCTGCTCAAGCAAAATCTTTGATACTAGTCATGTTTATTTGGCTAAGAATCTCCACTGTCAGATGATGTCTGTAGAAGTAGTGAGTTTTAAAATGTCTTGCTGGGATCAGAGCTAGAAGATTTGGGATGACTTTGAACCAAAGCTGCACCAGATGTGTCCAGTAAGATCTGTGTGGTAGCTAAGAAAACTTAATATAGCTAATTTTAGTGGTGTGAATTTCAGTGTATCTAAATATGCACAAAGTAGTCTTAGCTATATTCTTTAAACCTGTAATAAATTCATAATGTTATGTTGCAGGTAACCAGTTTTGGCACCTGCAATCATTAGATAACTCGTAATTACTTTGAAAGATCCCTGGCATAATAAATTAACTATGCCATAGTCTTAGAAATGTCTTTAATACCTTTTCACCTTTCCCTCACTTGTTGTGATGTAGGTTTTTGGACACCTGAAGTCTTTCATCTGTCCAAAGAAAATTTTTGAAATCAGGTGAGACCAGGTCTATGCATAATTTTAGTTGAATAGGAGCTACTACCCCCAGCGACCTTTTTTACTTAACAAAAAGTCTTCTGCCCTGCCCAGGTGGTCTCTGCCCTGTAGAGACCAAAGGATTGAGCTTGCTTGTCCAGGTAGTTGCCCTTGTTACTAAGGCAGAGGCTCTCCTCTGTTAGACCAGCATCTGCTTATCCTCCTCAAATGGACCTTGGTGCCAGCAGGTGTATTGAGAGTCAGGATTATCCAGTGATAATCTGTGGTGAAATAGACACTAGTTCCAGGGAGCTGTATCTGGAATACTGGTCATGCCTTTTACCAGGTAAGTGCTTGTGACAAAACATTAGAATTTCCCTCTTTCTTGCGCAGTTTTGGGTCTTATATGACCTTTCCTTCAACCATACTTGCATTTCTGACTTCATAATGCCTTGATTTTGAGAGAGGAGGTAGCAAATGCTGTTAACCAGGATATCGTCTAGCTAGGACACTTCCCTAGATATGAAAGATGGGGTTCCCTGACTGAATAAACACCAGTAGTAGCAGTTGTCCTCCTCTTCCTGACCTTTATTCTAGCTTATCTAAAAGGTGTTTACAGCTGCTGGTGCCCACATTGGCCATGCAGGCTGGATCTCACCTAGGTGAAGGAACTCGATGTTCCTTCAGTCTGTCTGAAGGTACTGTCTGTTTTAGAAGTTGACATCTCACTGTAGTTATCCTGTGATGCCTGAATTTTGTACTTCATTGCTTGAGTTCACAGATATCAGTAGCCTGAATTTGACTGGACTTACTATAGGTCTTTAGAATGCTTGGGTTCCTCTCTATTCACTGAACAGAAATGTAAATGTTATGTTTAGAAAAACAGGTTAGTTCCTTCCAAAAAGCACTTAAAATTCCAGCGATTCACTGTCTGTTTTTAAAAGAAAACATGAGACTTGTTTTTATGTGGTCTAAAATTTCTGGGTTTTTTGTGGTATGTTAGAGGATGGACTTCTGAGATAATTACACTTCCATATATAATGTTTTCTTGCAAATCTTACTAAGACTTCACAAAATGCTTTCTGTCCTGAAGAACAGGAAGAACTAAAACAAAATTATATGTAAGTGCTGAAGTGGGTGTTAATAGGGTAATAGCGAATAATGACTTAAGGTTTTGTGATCAGAAAACTCAGTATTTGATCCCTTAGTTGACTGAATGGAGTGTTAATGTTCGTAAACAGGCAAAATATTACTTTGATACTTGCGAAATGCAGCATCGTGAAAAAATTCCAAAATACCTTGGCTTCTAAGGGGTGGTTTTTTTTAATCTGAGATATAAACTGAGAACTTTCTATCTGCTGAGAACTTGCTGTGAATGCAACTCTAGAGAGGCACAAGCTTGTAGGAATGTTTCCCATCTGTGTTCATTTGGGCTTGTTCTCACAGACAAACCAGGCACGTGTGCAAGTATAATGCTGTCTTGTTTTCGTGGAAGTATGTGTGCTCACAGTGCTTTTATCTAAAAAAGAGCAGAAATGCCAAACATGTGGTTGGAATATGACAGTAGCTGGAAGGGGAAATAAGGCAGATGGGGCAGAAAGAGCAGTGTGTAAGCATTTCTGAAATGTGACCCAGCATGAAAGGAGTCAAGAGAGCATGCGAAGTGGAAGAGGTGAAAATCATCTTTTACAATGGGTTTTTATGCTACTTCTACCATGCTGGATCTTTGTCTAGGTGGCTTAGCTTAAGCATGATAGAAGAGGCTTCAGGATCTTGCATGAACATGAATGTGCATAATCACTCTCCCCAACAAGATATTTCTGTTTTTATCTGTTTATGGGGGATCTCTACAACAGATGGATCCCTGTAGAAGCAGAAGGGGAAGAGTGAAAGGATTTTGGTTATCCTGTGGAACAGTTGACTAATGTAAAGACCTGCAAGATTCCATAATAAATGTTGCTTCCATGGGACACAGATCCCTAGGCATCATGTGAAGGTCTGCTCACACCATCTCCTTTTATAAAGCGTCTATTCTCACCCTGAAGTATAATTTGTTGGAAATTTGGCAAGTTGAAACTCATCATCTTCCTAGATGCCCTGTTTGAGCTTGACTTTGCTGTAAGTCATCTTTCTCTTCCTTTCCATGAGGTTTTTGTTTTTGTTGTTTTGGGTGGGTTTTTTTAAACTTTAAGGTAAACTTTGCAAAACAACTTCCACCTTGCTCAGCAGTGGGAGCAATGCAGTTTTATGTGTAGTTTTATAGTAGTAGGCTTGGAGGAAATTTTTTTTTGTATGATGTTTTAGAGGTGTTCATAAGCACTTTCAGGAATGCATTAAACAACTTGACTAACATCTGTCAGATGCTGCTGCTTTCATCCCTTTCCCAGGAAGAGAAGGTGCTAATGCAGGGCAGTGTTTTGTATAGGAATTTTTCAAATGATTACATGCACACATATTTACATGTTGGTGTCTGTTTATGTTAGGGAAGACAAGGTCATAGAAATGTATCTTTGTTACTGGAGGTGGCAAGGTTTTTTGGTGAAAACCCTTGCTCTTTGGTCTTTGCTCTGGGCACGATCTTCAGGCAACCTCGAAGAAAGTGCTTTCTTACCCACTGACAAGCCAAATCTCCTTGACAACTGGGCTGTAGGTGTGATTGTGTACCATTGCCTTGGGCTTGGCCTAAGTCTGTCTTACTGTTGTAGTGGACTTCATGGTTGCTATGGAGCTCGAGTACCCTAGCCTGGTGAACTAGAAGGTTTGACAGGAAGGAAGATATTTTCCAATTACTTTCCTTAACCTTGTCAGTTATGTAATGAATAGAAGCTTCAGAGAGCACTTTAGGATATATCAGGGAGAGCTTTTAGGATATATCAGGGAGAGCTAACCCTTTGAGGCCCATATGAAGGAGACTAGTGGGAGTAATTGATGGTAGGCCCAGCTATGAAAAGCTCTGATAAATTCTGAGACCATGCTGAGTTTGTGGCTTAGAACTGAAGGATGTGCAAGAAGCTGTGCCTCCCATGGCACATGCTTCTGGCACCCCAGAAGCTCTTGGCACTTTCAGAAAGTGAAAAGAGCCTTGTTCAGCCTTTCATGAAGGTTATTCTTTATTGTGGCTGAGATAACTTCACAGTTAGAGGAGATGACAGCTTACATGTGTTATGTGAATGCAGTGTTTTATCTTAAGGGACGAAACTGATTGTTGCAATCTAAGGATATGGGTTCTGAGAGCTTTGATTTCTTCTACCTTTTTTCTTAATCAGCTAATTATATTTGTAAGGAGTAGCTCATCACTGTTCTCTATAATTGCAGGCTGAATAAAAAAAGCCATTAGTGCCTGCCAGTGCAGAAACGCCAAAACGAAGTAATTATTCAAGGCTTCAGTTAAAAAATTAATAATCCACTTTTTAAGAAGCTGTGAAATGCAACAATATGTTGAACAGGAGAATGCTCCTCTTTATAACTTTTGAATAGCAGTAATAAGAAGTGTGTACAGCACTGTACTTTCCAAATGCTTTGAAAATTGAAGTGCTAATGTTAAAAAAAAGGAGCTCTTATTTGGGACCTTCTCTCCAAAACGCAAAATTCTGCAGCATTTAAAACCATACTGTAATGGAAAATCTGATTTTCAAATTGGCAAGAACAGATGTGCTCTCTTCAAACCACCATCAAACACTATGATAAGTAAAATCAAATATACTAAGCAAAGTACATATGTAGACAGACATTTTAGTAAATATATGTCTTGTTTGAAATTGCAAATCTAATGTAATTTTACAACTTTGTATGTAGACACAACTTGACTGAATCACTGCTGCCACAGGAAAGGAGCACAGAATTACTCAACACTGTTTCTTGGCTGCTATTTTATTTACATAGTAAACTTATATATGTTATTTACAGGACACAATTTACATATTTTTTTCTTTGAGGAAAAATATTTGTCTTTCAAGTAGCAAGACTGGGAAATAGGAAAGGGGAGGGAGAAATTAAAGGAAAAAAATTAATTCAGAATTGTTGACATTCTACTGGTTTCTACTTGGTTTTTAAGTATGGAAACCTGTATTCTAAATACCTATCAAATGATTTAGTATCTTTAAAATTGGGTAAATTATGAATCTGTGTGTCTAGAAGTAGTCACCTAATGTGGGAGAAGTTCTGAAGTGGGTTGGTATAGAATATGAGTTATTTTCCTTTTGTGTGTCTTTTCTTCACCATTTGGAGCATCCAGCGTTTGAGGCACCCCATGACTCAGAGCTTGCCTGTCTGTTTCTGAGTACAGTCTTTCAGTCTTGCATTTGTTTCTTTAAGCATGCTGATTAAGCGGGTAAATATCTGTAGTCCTTCCAGCAGCTTGCAGAAAGAAGGCATGCTATTTTAAATGGAAGGGATTTGCTGTCTTGAATGAATTAAAACATCTGGATCCCTACACTTCTCTGTTACAGTCTGATTGATTTGGGTTAGTCTTTGGCACATGGCAAATATGGAGCCATATGGTCTTCATGCTGTCAGCAAGCTTTTTCAGCACATACCCCAGTCTTCTCTGAATGGTAGCTGCTACTGTGACCTGAAAAATAAACGTTCCAGGAGCTTTCAGGCTGTTGTGCCCTTGAATGGATTAATTGCCTTTTTTGAATGGTTCAACATCCAGCATCTGGACCAGAAAGCTGAATCCTTCACTTCCCCTGAAGTACTCAGAGCCCCAAATCAGATGCCTCATGCTAGTGCCAGGTGTATTGCAGCACTTTCTGACTTACACTTTGTGTCCCTTGCATCTTGTTTTCTTAATGTCTCCATGAAATATCCAAGTGCTCAGCACAACTGGTTTTTAGCATGCTCTAAACATGTGGTTAAATGGAAAACTGACTTCTGAGAAGTTTTTAAACAAAAATTTACTTTCTAGTGACCGAGGGAGTGGTGTTAAAAGCCATAATGCACTTGCTAGGACATCTTTTTTTTTTTTTTTTTTGAGTGGCAGACAGGAACATTTCCTTATGAGAATAAGTATGATATTTTCCAAAAATACAGAAATTCTTTTTTTCAACTATTCAAAATACTTTAAAATTTATTTTTAAGTAAGTCTTTTTAATGATTTCTCTATTTTTCATTTATATTTAAAAATGGAGCAGGAAGACTGTGAGGAACTAGGAGGAATATTTCTATTTTTTTAATGGAAAAAGAAACTAAGAAAGTAAAATGAACTCTACTGCTAGAATTTCTCATTAAGTAGATGTAGACCACTGTTTTCAGCCTTCTTTTCTGAATTATTTGAGTACTGTATCTTTGTACTAAGAGTGTGTGATTTTTGGTATTTTTTCCTTCCTCCCTGCTATGAAGTAATGGAAATCTAAAGAATCAGTATTTATCACTTAATCCAGAAGTTTTATCTTTTAATTAGCACAAACCATGAACAATATTTTTAAGATTAAAGAACACAATGACATTTCAAAACGCATTTCAGAGTGTGAACTGTTCAGATAGTGCACTGTTCAGATAGTGCTGTTAATGTCTTAGCAGAACAATTTAAAAGCAAAGTTTTCATCTGATTGCTTAAACTTGTGTCTTATGTTAGTCACAGCCCTGCAGTCTGTTACAGCTGTTCTGCTGATGGCATTAACAAGTACTTTGGGGAGTTTTAGTACAAAATGAAGAATTGCGCATGTTCGTTATTGACTTCTTGCTTTGCGTTTGTCCCTCTGTTTTTATATCCTTTAGAACTGAAAGCAAGCCCCTCGTGCTTTCTTAACCAGAATCACTTAGTGTATAAGTACCGTGTTGTCTCAAAGTTCTTATTGTCTGGCTGTTCTACTTTGAACCATTAAAGATCTGTTCTAGGAGAAGCCTGAACTCTATAATCCAGTTGCTAAATTTTACCTTTGGTTCAGTGACTTAGAGATGAATGAGCCCTGGAGGCTAATGGAGTGGATAGAGAAATGTGTGCTGGATGACCACAAAACAGTGGAGTCCAATTATAAATTGCAAACACTACCATTGGTGTTGCTTTTTTTCTGATTTTGAGTTTTCCTTGAATTCATGTATTGCACATTTTATCAACTAGTGACTAGCCAAACCATGACGAATCCATATAACCAAGTCGGAGAACAATAACAAGTAATGTTCACCAGCCTGTGCCAAGCTATCTGCCTCACGTTTACTTTTCTGACTACTGATCATGTATTCAACAGTGTACAAAACCCTGTAAAAAGAAATACTAACACTAAATATAGTGTTTCTATTCCATGTTTCAGTTTCTTTTGTCAAACAGTTGTAAAATGTGGGCAGGCTTTTACTAACATTAAAAATAGTGTTAGAGAACCTAGAGCACACAGGACACTTAAGATGAGATTCATATTGCCTACTGATAAATACCTTAACATCTTCTCATTCTCCAAATATTGAAGATTAGTTAGGCACCTGTTTTTTTAGCAAAGGTGATTAATTCAGCCTGAAATATTTAACTTAGTAACATTTGAGTTAGGATGAGATTCATCTGAAGAAAACGTTACTAATACATCTTTAACTCTTTGGAATTTTCATATGAACCAACATCTTTTTATTACTTTTTAGTGCCTTTGAGGTTAGATTGTTGTCTCTTTGTGCAGGGTTCTTCACTGTAAAGCCAGAACAAAGCTTACTGAATCTTGTGTTATTCAAGAATGAATAAAATGTAAGTAGAAAGAATATAATTTGTTTCGTTCTCCTCCTTGCATCACGTTTCATATATCTCTGATATTCCATTCTTCTGGAATTACCTATTTCACTAATTTAAACTGGAGCTCAGTTTCCATGTTCATAGTATGTAAAATACCAATTTAAGTATGAAGAGAGAAATTCAGGTACAAAACTGGGCTTGATATCCACCTGCTGTGCTGTGGTACTCCTATTTGAGGTGGCTTGCTCCAGCTCCACGGAATTAATGACTCTCAGTGTTATATCTTTCATTAAACTAACAGAACAAAATAGGTGTACAATAAGAAGGTCGAGCTTTATTCCATGTTTCAGATATTTCAATTACTAGATTTAGAACATTATTACTCAAAATCTGGCAGGAGTTAGCATGAGAAAAAAAGCAACTTGGAATGTTCCAGTAAACCCTCCCTATTTAAAGGCTAGCTTTGAGATCATTTGACATATGGTTTCATGTCATATCCAGTCTCATTAATCTCTGTATCTTTAGGATTGGAATAAAGTAAACTCAAGTGTTGGACTGCAGTCCGTATCCCCTGAGAGGTCAGTGTACTACTGGTTCAGCTGACTCTGCTGTAGTGGAAAAAATGAACCGCTGTGTTGGCTGAGAGTACTTCCTAGATCTCAGCTTTGAATGCCCTTTGTGCTTCTTTAGAAGTCAGCTAACTCTGATTTTGGCAGTTTGTGGAGGAATCTGAGTAGCTGTTTGTGGAACCTTGGTGATGGGTTTTAGCGAGTAAAGATGCAGATGTGTGTATGAAATGGTACAAAGCACCAGCCATCCAAAGCAGTGGAGCAATGCTTCATTTTTCAGCAGTCTTCAGAGAGATGGAATCTGTTCAGAGAAACAGACCATGGAAAGACTGAGAGACTGATGATGTTCTTTTGGCAAGAGAACAATACAAATTATTATTACAAATTATTCAAAGTAAGAAATTCTTATCTGCACTTCTGTTGCTTTTGGGTTTAGTATTTTGTTCAGAGATCTAAGTCACACAAAGAAAGACAAGTGTCTTTTGTCAAACAGTTGTAAAATGTGGGCAGGCTTTTGGGCAAAAGGTGTTTTCATTAAAGCTGTCATAGAAGAATTTATTAGATATCTTTAATTAAAATAACTTTTTTGTGGTTTTGCTTTTTTTTTTAAACCAGTACTGAGAAATTAAGAGATGAGGGTGTTGCCTCCTGCAAAATATTCTTTTCCTGTTCTTAGTCATCTTTATTGATATGTGTATGAGCTTATTCTGGAGTTTCATGGTTAGGTGTTTCCACTCAATTTCAACAAGCATATTTGAGCATTGAATGAGCGTATCAGGTTTTAGGATGCGCACATGTGGTGAGATACTTTGATTCTGAGGATGCCTCTGTGGGGAGGCATTAAAGCTACACTTGGAAGGGTATGTTGGCTGTAGAAGTACCTTGGAGGCGTTTGGGGACTAAAGAGAAGACAGGGAACACTTGCAACAAAAGCAGAAACACCAGTGTAAATTATAAGCATGAATTAACAATCTAAAAATGAGTCAGAATAAAAGAAAATTACAAATATTTAGTGTTCAGTATGGATTTCTTAAAATATGTTTTAGTGGAAGGATATGTAACATTTTATTTGATACGGTTAAGATATTAATGGCTAGGAGGTAAGGCAGTAAGGGATAGTATAAAAGGAAGAGCTGAAGTTTTATCTATTAAATGGATTTTTCCAGTCTGATTTTTTTTTTTAACATGGTTTTTCAAATGTGCATTCTGGATATCATTTAACTTTTCTTTGCAACAATTTTCCAACTTCATCTATTATATGACCATAAAACTGTGCTTTTGGGATGGAACTTAAATTTTTTTTTTTACAGTTTGTGAGATGTGCCTTTCTGTGTTCAGAAGGCAGCTACCATAGTTTCCCAAACTACTGTCTTACATGTGAGGATTTGGAAGTGATTTAAACTATAAAAGCTGCTGTGAGTAAGAAACTGGAATAGAATTGACTATTTTCAGTTGGAAGAGGCCTACTGGGATTGTGTACTCCATCTGCCTGACCAATTCAGAGCTGACAAAAAGTTAAAGCATGTTATTATTAGAGTCTCTTTTCTTATGGTCTAAAACTTTAATAACTTCAGAGGGATTTTTTTTTTCACATGCAAGTTGTTTGTATGAATACGGCAATAGAGCTTGCAGTCTCCAACCAAGGCACTGTAAAGTATATTTGCAGTAAGAAAGATCATTCATCAAGGTGAAGAAAGTGAATGATGACTACGTTGTCCTCCCTTCTGTGTCATGCAGTTCAAAGAAATGCATAAGGAATGATGGGGATGAAAAAGAAGACTGACTTGCATGCAGGTACTCATTCCTTTCTCCAGCAACACTTTGAGAAGTTGTGAGGTTTTTAAACTGATTTGTAGAATTCTGGTAAATCAGAATTTCATGTCTTATTGCTCAAAACTGAGATAGTAATGAGTAGTGATGATTAATTCTTTTCTTTTAGCAGATAGCCAAGGGACTGGCTCTGAAAGGGCAGTCTTTGTTGACCACATTAAGACTGAACAGAGCACAGATTACTTTTTTATTGTCTTTATATTTGTGCAGCCAACTGAGCATCTAGAAGAGTCACTAACAGTAAAAGTCAATGACATTAAATTTGATGAGACACAAGTGCAACATTAGCTCTGTATCTATGTTCTGATGTTGTTTGTTGATTCTTTTATTGCTGGGGTGTGCTGTAAATAGGCAAATGCTAGTCAGTATGGCAAAGGGAATATAGCTATATTGCTGTATCTGTACTGCCCACTCCCAGAAGATCTTCCAGGAGAAAACAATGTCTTCTCTCTGTCCTAGTTCCCATCCTCCCTTCTTGTCTCTCTTGTCCTATTTGAGGAAAGGCTGATATCCGTGCTGTGTGCCAGTGCAGTAGATCACAGCACTGGCACAGCACCGGCACCATGTTTCTGTGACTAGGTTTTGTGTCTGCAGTGAAACAAAAAGACCTCTGGCTTTCAGAAGCTATTGCCTGGGCAGACACATTTGATACTATACGTAAATAGTGTGCCTGTAAGTACACACAGGTGGTGTGTGGATCTGTGTGATGTGTTCTGCATTTGTAAATGGCTTCTCTGAAGAAGCAGCTGTTGATTAGGCCGAGTAGTAGTATTGACAAACCTTAAGTGTATGCTTGAGCAATCTAAACTAGTTTTAATATGCCTTCCTGAAAGTAAGAAGGGAATCCCTGAAGATCTGCGTATGACTACTGGGAGCAGCATACAAAAAAGCCAGTTGATTTCAAGGCTGTGCCAAGCCCATTTGCCGAAAGCGCTTGTATTCTCCTGAGGTTACTGGTCTTTGAAGAGTTTTCGGGAAAGTCTGTGTAAATTTTGATGTTGTGGACTTGTATAGAAAAGCAAACTCCAGTGAAGTCAGCTGCAAGTGTGTATCTTTAGGTGAATCAGATACACTTTAACATTTATTTAAAATATTTCAATTTCTATGTCCATAATGATGTGTGAATATACAACAAATATATATTTATATGTATATGTGCATATGTAGTTTTCCAAAATCACCTGTTAAGTGATTAAGCTCAGTCTGGCATAAATCTTTGCATTTACTTTTAATGTTTTTAAAAAAAAAGTTTCCAAGCAATTTGCATAATAGGTCAAATAGGTCAAATTGTGCTTTTGTTAATTCTTTTTTTTTTCAAAAACAGCAGTCAGTGCTTTTTTTTTTTAATCTCAAGTAATGTTGTTCTGTTAAACACAAATGTTCTGTACTAATTGAAAGCCATGAGCAAATATAAAGAATAAACCTGTGTGTTGATTCTTTCTTACTTCATACTTTTACCTGAAATCTTACTATAGGAAATATTTCTTATTTGATTTTGATGATAGAGAAAATGGTTTCAGTATTTCCCTGTAAAATCCCACTGAAAATATTTTGAAAACTTTGCTTCCTCCTTGCACATCTGTAATCACTTCTGTTTTTCACATAATGCCCAGACCACTGCATGTTAATGGCAGTTAGTTGAACTGAAGAAATAGTGACACTTTTAATGTATTTCCCTTTATCCCTGAGAAACTAACCCTATTTTTCCTCTCCCCTGCATCTGGCATTTTTTCTCATGTTCTTGATGCGGAAGCATTCAGCTCTCAGTTGGTGGCCACAGTCATCTGAAAGTAACCATTTTTATCTCTTCTTATTTTTTATGCATTTTTTTGCTGCTATTTGATAAGAGGGTTTTAAAAGTCAAGGGCTGGGTGACGGAAGCCATGAGCTGCTCTTAGTAAGGTCAGTAAGAAGAGGCAGGTAGTCATGCTCCTGTGTGAAGAATGGGGCAGGAGGTGGTAGCAGGGACTGTGCAGCAGAGATTGGAGGAGAGTCAGGCATTCTCCAGTCTTGTTATCAGCACCTTTTATGTAGTTAATTAACGACTATAATTCTTGACATCTGCTTATCTTCTGTGAGCTTAATTACTTGGAAAAGACTTTGTTTCAGTGTGTATTGACTGCTGTCAAGGTTTTGCATTGAGAACATGACATTTATCAGTGTTTTATATTATTGTTTTCTCCCTGGTTTCATAAGCTAAGTGAAAGTACAAGAACTGAAAAAAGCTTTGCACCAATGCCAGGTGGAGGGGTTTTGGGTAGTTCCTGATAATGTTTGAGTCTCACTGTTTGTACAGAGGCAGGTTGAAGAGCAACTGGTAGAGTCTGTCATGTAAACTAGTTCAGAGATGATTCCTTTGAAGGAAATGCAACTGGTTGGGATCTGTGCCCAAAGAGTTGGAGCTGAAAGGCAGTGGTTTGGGGTTTTTTTTTCATGCTGACTTTGATATAGTACATGTCCAGCTTATCCAGGAAAATCTAATGAATATTTATTAACATTTATATCTTCACAATGACAATCCATAAGATTTCCCTGGTTAGAATAATAAATTAAAATATATTAAAAGGACCAGAGTATTATGGTTTACACTGTTTTCTTGCTCTCTTTAAATTCTCTTATAAAACAGTGAAGATGGAATCAGACTAGGGCACTTAACAGTGCAAGTCATCATGTCCTTTGTGAATATAAGAATTGCTATCTCCCAATTTATAAAGCTGGGAAATGCTGGAATGCAATATGCTGGAGCTGAGGTGAGGGCTGTCTTACATGGAGGAGCTGGGAAAGGTTAAAATGAGGTCTGCTTTCCTTTATGTGGGACTGAACACTCTGTCAGCCTTGAAGCCTCTCAAGGTAAGTCAGACTCTCATGGTGGAGGTATTCATATTGTCTCTGTTAGCTGTTAGGAGATCTATTAATTTTATGTTAGGTACTGCTGTGTGCACTAACACCAGGAGAGGGGATTGGCTGCTGTGTCTAGGTTTGTCTGTTAGTCAGGAAAAACTATCACACTTTTTCAAACTCAAACCACAGCCATGTAGTTTGCTCTAGGTCCCTGAGTAGAAGGCTTGCCTTACAGCAAGACTTCCCTTGATTTCCTTACTGGGCTGGATCAATGGAAAATAAATAACACTCTGAAGTAAAGAAGAGCCATGGCTACTACCCAGTGACAAGCTGGGTATTTTATTAGTCATTCTGTCCACAGAATGCTTGTTGTTGAAAGTAGTCATACAACCTCCTTGCTATACCTGAACAAGTGCATAAAGAAACAGGGAACATCAGCAAGATGAGGACTGTTGTTTAGGTGTAGGGTCTGCCTCATTTTTCCTCAGTGCTTTGTTACACACTGCTGCTTAAAGCAACAATATAGTGTGCTCACAGCCTACTGCTTATGCAAATATTTGCAATAGTGGTGGAGTTGACTCTATAAAATTGTTCTTGATTGGCTGCAGACTTCAAGATTAGAGCTCCCAATAGGACTGATTATGCTTGAGAAATACAATGCTAATGTGTAATTTTTATCATCTTCCTCATAGTTCCAGTGACTGAAAAACTGCTCTGAAATACTGAGATTATAATGGATCTCACAGGAGAGAGTTGGTAGAACAGAGTCTGGAATGAGTAGTCCATCGTTTAAAGTCCAGAGTTAGGAAATAAATTTAAATATGGAGATGATGCATTTTGTGGAGAGTAAGAGTGCTTCTGAATAATTTTGTAGTGTAGTGCCTTCATACTGTGATCTAGTACAGTAAGGATATTACAAATAAAATTTTTGCTATGCTAGAAAATTTGTAAAATTACTTGAAAAATCCAAAATACTGTCCTCTCCTTCTCATAAAAGAAGTTGCTTAACTTGAAGTCAGAGAGGTCCTGCAGAGAGACTTAGACAATTAGAGGGCTGAGCAATCATCAACCATATGAAGTTTAACAAAGACAAGCGTTGAATTCTGCATCTGGGATGGAGCAACCCTGGATGTAAGTACAGAGTGGGGAACAAGTGGCTGGAGACAAGTGCTGCAGAAAGGGACCTGGGGATCCTGGTGAATGGCAAGTTGAATATGATTCAACAGTGCCCTGGCAGCCAGGAGGACCAACCGTGTCCTGGGAGGCATCAAGCAAAGCATCATCAGCTGGTTGAGGGAGGGGATTGTCCTGCTCTGCTCTGCACTGGTGCGACCTCACCTTGAGCACTGTGTGCAGTTTGGGGCACTGCAATATAAGAAGGATATTAAGCTTTTGGAGAGCATCCAAAAGAGGGCCGTGAAGATAGTGAAGAAAGGCTTAGAGAGAAAGCCATATGAGGAGCAGCTGAGGTCACTTGATCAGTTCAGCCTGGAGAAGAGAGACTGAGGGGAGACCTTCCTGCAGTTACAACTTCCTGAGGGGAAGAGGAGGGGGAGGCACTGATCTCTTCTCTGTGATGACCAGTGACAGGACCTGAGGGAATGGCCTGAAGTTGTGTTAGGCTGGGTATTAGGAAAAGGTCTTTCCTCCAGAAGGTGGTTGGGTAGTGGAACAGGCTCCACAGGGCAGTGCTAACAGCACTGACAGAGTTCAAAAAGTGTTTGGACAATACTCAGAGGCACATGGTGGGATTCTTGGAGCTGCCCTGTGCAGGACCAGGAATTGGACTGATGATCTCTGTGGGTCCCTTTCAACTCAGGATATTCTACAATTCTGTGCACTCTAGAATGATTATTACATGAAGCATTAGTTGACTTGTGATAAAATGCTAAATGGGCACTGTGGTATATTTTGTTCATTCTGTTTCCTCAGTTTCAATGACTGAATACTTTATTACTGATGAATGAATTTGCCCTCTCAGTAGGAAGGTATTTACACTATTAATATTTACACAATTTTTACTGCCATTAAAAAATTCCAGAGGAAATATTTTGGTAGACATTGCTGTTTGTTTTATTTTTCTATAAATGAAATGAGTCGTATTATATGTATTTTTGTTGCAGAAGCTTTGTTGAATTCAGAGACTTGTTTTAAAAATGATGACAAAAATGACAAATGCCTTCTTCAGAAAAGCAGTGTACATAAGTATTGGAATACATGTATTTGTATACACATGCAAGCTGTATCATGTATCTTTCATGCCCGATTTTGATGCAGACCAGCCCACTCCATGGGAAGTCAGCTGAGGTCTGCATTGTTTCAGACTAGGTGCTGAGTGTTGCAAGTGAATAACCTATAGAAATTGCCTGTAGGTGGGAAGCATCCTATGTAGTCATAGTGGTGGAAAAGCTTCCAGGAACAGCTGCCGCTGTGCTCTAAGACAGCACCCAGTGCCATCAGCAGCATTGCTGTTGGAGTTAATCTGTGCTTGCTCCCAAGGGACTTGTGTGTATAGAGAGAGAAAATCAAAATGTAGATCCTTGATTTTACATATGTAACAGTAACAATAAGACAAAGGATGAGGAACAACATGATAAGCAAACTGAAAGCAGATTTGAGACTGATAAAAGGATGTAAAAATAGAGAAGCTTGGTTAATGCACAGTGAAATTTTATTTAAATTGTAGTGAATATTGTCCTCTGATTTCATGTGCTGTGTGGCAGCTGTGAGAACCAAAAGATGATTGCTCTGGCCTCTCATGCTCAGGTGTGGACTATGGCTCACCTGCTAAATCTACTCATGGAAATGCTGAAACTGCTTGGGAGGTAGTGTTGTAACTTATGCCTTCCTACAACTCAGCTACTGATTAAGTATTGCTGATCTTTGTGTCAGATCAGAGCTTTCACTCCATGTGTTTTGTTTTTAAAGAATACAGGGAGTTTTCAGAAGCTGGATCTACAGGCCATGGTGCATGACTAATTAATCAAGACTGTGACTTTACCATAATGCAAAGTTGCCTTCCTACCTCCTCTTTTTTGATTTACTTCATTCAGTAATGTTAGCTGTTGGTGATGTTTAATTAGTTTAATTACTGTTGTTGATCCTGTCAGGAAATTTCCTTGGGTGATGCAGATGTTTTTAGTCCAGCTGTTTAATAGTGGCTCATGGTTGATTATAAATTTGAAAATATTATAAGAGCATGGGAAATCCAGATAATAACACTTAATAATAGTTTTAATGCTTAATCAAGCTCGGCATTTTCATTTACATATATTTCCTGAAAAAATATTTCCTAATGTAGGCCAGCACTGACTGACAATGGCAAGGGTTTAGTTTCAGGTCCTAGGGGTTCTTTGAAAATTGGGAAACAATTGACTTCTCTGAGTGTGGCCATCCAAAAATCTGAAAAGCAAAGCTGTGCTGTTTAGTCATTCGGTGAATAAAATTTGTTCATGGATAAGAACTGGGTTAATGAATGTGTTTTAACCAAAAGGATGTTTTGGAGAGCAAGTTGGGACAACTAATGCTGATGAGGCGAGATGTCACCTGCCTTCCCTCAAGCCCCATCAGCCTGCCATGTCAGAGCCCTTAGCTGGGATTTTGGGGCCAGTACCTGCAGCATCTAATCTACCTGGTTCATCTGCAATTAGTCCTCATTTAAATGTTGTTGTGCAATATAGAAGAGTCCCACTGGTAGGTTGATCAGCAGCTCCTGGAAAGGGTTATCAGTTGTTGGGACTATGCCGTTTATGTGATCTTTAAATAGTAGCTCTCATTTTTCAGAGGAAGCCCTGGAGTGCTTATCTCCAAGGCTGTGCAGTCAGCTGCTGCCTGCTGCCCTTAGCTTTGCCTGCTTCTCATCAACCAGGAAGCCCAAGTCCTTCTTCTCAGGGCCCTTTCTCTTCCCAGCCTGTACTTGTGCTTGGGATTACCCTGACCCAGGTTCAGGATCTTCTACTTGCCCTTGTTGAATTCCATGAGGTTTGCACAGGCCCACCTCTCAAGCCTGTGAAGGTCCCTCTGGGTGGCATCCCTTCTCTCTAGTGTGTTAGCTCCACCATACAGGTTGCTGTCATCAGCATACTTGCTGAGGATGAATTCAATCCCACTGTCCATGTTACTGATGAAGACATTAAACAGTACTGGTCCCAGTACAGACCCTTGAGGGTGTGTAATTATAATATTCTGTATATACATAGAGTATATTATAATGTATGTGTGTATATATATATATATATATATATACACTTGTGGATCTCTCATGTGAAATCACTGTGAAAACTGTGCAACATAAAACATGTCACTGCTTATTGATTAAATTCTGGCCTGTAAATGAGAACAAAGAGTTTTGACATTGATTGTAGCTGCTGTGAGACTTCACTTTGTACTTACTGTCCTGTTTGTTGGTATACCTCTAATCTTCTACACATACATGCATAGCTTTTAAGACCAGGTAAGTGTAATTACAGTATTAAGACATGAACAGTCTCAGTATTAAATATTTCCATAAGTTTGCTTTGCAAAAATCAGGACCCCAAGCATCATTGCAAATGGTCTGGTAATTATATACTACCTTAAAGGTAAAAAGATTTAGTTTAAGAAGAAGGACAATCACAGGACTGATCTCTTTATTCCCTTTAGAAGATTGATAGTGAAATAAAACTTTCTATTCACAGGCAAGCATGTATGTCTGTTCTTTCCATTTGTAAATAGCAATATCTGTTTCTTTCTCCTGTGTATTGGAAGACTGGAAGTGTTGTAGACTTTCCTCAGTTTTCATTTGAAGTAAATGTTTTTATAACCTGTACCTTTTCATTTTGGTCTGGTTATCCAGAATTTGAACTAAGTGGATTTTAACTAAAAAAAAGTGAAGATTTCTGGAAGTTCAAAAAACCCCGCAAACAAACCATATGGCCTCTTCAAAAATTGAATCTGAATACATTATATTTTCACAGTTGTTTCTAAGAAGGTAATTGAGCAAAACAGGTCAGAAAAGAGCTGCTATATTTAAGGTAAAGAAATCTAGAAAATAATAGTGCATAGAAAAATCTCTTCAAAACCTCTTTACAGATCAGAAAGAAAAATAGATGCAATTCTTTATTTTAATGTGATTTTACAAATTTCACTTGTGATTAGTTTATAAAAACTTTTACCTATTGTGATTAAGCCGTACCTCTCTAGATTAACGATTGTAGTGAGAGAAAAGATTTTTATTGAAATACTTGAAAAACAGGGTAGTATCAACCTATTATGTGTAGGTACCATTCAGAACATGTTTGTTGACTTTTATAATTGCAGTTTAGTGAAATGATTTACAACATTGTGAACCATTTAGAACCATTTAGAGACACGTTTGTCTCGCCAAAAATCATATGTCTGAAATTTGTTTTCCTTTTTTATAAATGTCATGAGAATAGACAACAGCCTGGAATGAAGCAATAATACAGCATAAAGCCAGATAGAGTGAATTCTATGTCTGAGAGTAACACAAAAGGATATTATCCACTCTTTCCTTGATCTGCCTCTACCAAAAAGCACAGATAAAACATTTTCAAGCTCTCTTCTATCTCTGAAAGAGTGGCAGCCATTCATCAAGATCTTGCCATTTATTGTCACAATAAGGCTCTTGCAATACAGTAAGGAAATTTATAGTTTGATGATTTTGCTTTTGGGTTAACTTTAATTAACTGCACCACATTGCTGGGTCAAAAGTTTGACTGACTGCATTCTTTTTAAATAAACATTTTGAAAGCCAAAGATAAAAAAATCAGAATGGCACTATCTGAATATCTTGATAAATTTTCCGATAATGAACAAAAGAAATACACTGGAATATTTTACATCTTGTAGCTGTCTACACTTAGGAATGTGATTTAAGTTCCTAGTTAACATTAACCAAAGGAAGTTATTTGTTTTTTCCCTTGAAATGTCTTTGGTTTCATCCAAATATGCATGTGGACTGCCTTTATTTGTTACGTGACAGTTTCTATTTAATGACTTAGAAGTAAAGATAACCCCTTGTAGTCAGCAGGGAAGCTTAAAAACTTTTCTTCTATTAAAGAGTTTCTCTGCCTTAAATGAAAAAAAATACTATTTCACTGTGTACCCATTGAACCTCTGGAATAGTTAGTGGTATATTTCAGACTCAAATAATTGCTACTAGAGTAAATATCTCATCATTTATCTCATATTCGAATGCATAAAAGATCTAAAGACACGCTAGAAATATTACTTGAAAATTAATTTTCTTGAGGAGGAAAAAAAAAAAACAACAACAAACCCACCTTTCAGCAGTTTCCAGACCATTACATTTAAATTGACAGATGTGACTGTAACCAGTCTGAAAGAAGAGTGTAAGTTACTCCTGTTTATGTCAGTAGTGGTTGAACTTGTGTTTTGACCTGCAAAATTTAGTCTGTGATGCATGTGTATTTTGACAAAAAATGTTCTAGCCTTGTAGTAAGTAATATGAAATGTTTCCCAGTAATCCTACAGTTGAATGAAGCAGGATGACTAGGTTTTGGTAAGGAAAGTCTGAGGAGAGTTTGGAGTTGTTTTTCTGTGTATGCAGTATCAGACGTTACCTGGAAAGTTACAGCTGGCATTTTGTGTGCCTGGAGTTGCAAATCAGATTTCTGATTTTCTTTATGGAAGAAGCATTTTTGGAGAAAGGAAGCTGCTGTGAGCACTCTTGCCTGATCGGAGACAACTTTGTCATTAATAGAAAGCACTTTGCAATTCTCTGTCTGTAGAATCAGCTTATGTTGAAGGCGGTGGCAGTATTTCTTCTGTTCTTTTACATTGCCTTTGAGCAGTGGGTTTAGGGCAGCATTTTTCTGGTAGCCTAGAAAGATGAATTTTCTTCAAATTCAGTATTAAACTAGTGCTTCTAGGGAGGGGGAAGCACAGTCTTGGAGATTGCCTTCTATAAATAAAACCTAAATAACTCATAAATAAAAGGATTAGTCACAACTGGACCCAGAATTCTAGTTTTGTCAGCAAAGTATTATCTAAATCCATTTTTTGTCTGCTTTTTTCCCTGTGGTTCCAAATTATTCCATTACCCCACACCACATTGCTATGTGTTTGTTTTGTGATTGAAGACTTTGAAGTTCCATACAGAACTGTAAAACTTTATCACACAAATGCCAAAGGCTTTGGCTAGAATGTAGTCAAAATTTCAATCCAAAATTTTTTAAAACCATCATAATAAATTACTTAATACATTTAATTTCATTTGCTATAATTGTAAAACAAAGTAACAAATTAATGGAGTAAAACAGCCTCAAAGGCTGTAAACTACACTGAGCCTCTTCCCACTAGAAGGTGGGAGAGCTTGATGGGGAAGTACATTTGCTCTCCACTGACCTTTTTCCATTGGCTCTGGATACTGGTCAGCTGCATAAGGGACCATGAGCTTAATGGTCCTTTGGCTTCAGTCAGTGCAGTTCTTATGAGAGCATTTTGCATTTGGTGAGGTTTTGGTCAAATCACACTCAATAGCAGTCAAAGCTGCTGCCCAGGGTGTATCTGCTCAAGAGCTTTATATCCTACTGCGACAGCCAGGCTTCCTGTCCCAGCTCTGCCTTGACTCTGTGATCATAGTCAAACCTAAATGTCTGTTTTCCTTTTGTAACCCTATGATAACCTTGAAACAAATGTGTTTTCTGTAGGCTACTGTTTCCAGTGCCAAAGACTTAATTTTTCCTAATTAACCTCACAGGATAGCTAGTTGGATGTTTGGTTGATTTTTTTAAGTTGACTAAAAAAATACGAAAACATTTTCTCTATTCGGGTGTTACTAAAAGTATTAAAATGTTTTTGTGTTCTTTCCCTATCTGGTATGTTTGATAAAACAGCTTTTTAAGACTTGCTGATGAAGATATCCTCTTCTGAGGGTTTTGTTTGTTTTTGTGGTTTTGGTTTGTTTGTTTGTTTGTTTTTTCCTGGATGAGATTACTGTTTTGTGTTGTTTTAGTAGCGTCCAAAACCCATTTCAGATAAGCCAGGCACAGTGACTTTCTTGAACTGGGAAGGCTACACACAAATTATACTTTATGTTCCGCTGAGCCTAATGTGCCAAAATTATTTCATACGTAATGGCTCTTTAATTTAGTCCTAAAAGCTTGACTGCAGATACTGGTATTAAAGTAGTCTGCTTGGTCAATACATAAGGAAATTTTGTGTGGTGATAACTGGAGAACGATGAACAGTGACAAAGTTCTCTTTTATATATAACACCTGTTGAGTTTTGAAGTAATCTTTGAAAGAACACTAATGGCATTGATTCCACATTTACTGACTTCAGCACTCTTATTAAGACTGATGTTTTATTGATACCATTGGCAAAAATTATAGGAGAAGGGAAAAAGCCAAATGGGCTGACATTCTGCATCACTAGCCACTGTGTAGGATGCACTGCAAAAGTTTGAGGTGGCCAGCATCTGCACAGGCAATGCATTTTGCTTGCATAGCCAGCCTCCTGTTGACTCACTCACTGTGGGTGATAGCAAAAGAGCAATGGCACTGACTAGCAATGGGGCTCATGCTACTTAGTATCTTAGGCAGGAGTATAATTTATCTTTAAGTTAAAAAATCCTGAAAACAGTTTATAAATTATGCCCTCAGATTCCCTGAAAATGTCTTTCTCTGTTCCAAAAGTGTTTATCGTGTGGTAATCACACAGTTCATGGTTGAAAATGGTGTGTATACACTTTAGTGAAATTTAAGTATCAAGACCTGGGTGAATGGCAAGATGTCTGTATTAGAGAGCTAAGAGCATCAGTGTCTGTACTGGGGTATCTCAGCTGTTATGTCACTTAATGAATGAAAAGTTAGACTGATGGAAAAGTGCCTGGTGAGTAGAAACAGTAAAATATAATTAAGAAGAGACAGGCGAGTGGATGGTTTTAGGGACACATATCCTAGCTCATCAGACTTGTTATGGTGAACATCTGTTAGAGAGTGTTGCCTTCTGTAAGCCTTCAGAATGGCTCAGTAGCGAAACACATTATCAGATTTATGATGTTTCCTAAAGTGAGAAATACACATATTTCCATATTTTAAGCAATAATGAATAATTTTCTACAGAAGTTAAATCATTCTTTGACTTCCTTTTCCTAAAATCATATTTTGTGATTATACATTTCTAAAAAGCAGAGAACACTTACTATTTGTAACATTTATAATGATAAATATAATTCTTCTTCTATGTAGATTGACACTCAGATTAAACTCTGCTTGCCTTCAGCTTGGAAGGTACCAGTTAAAAAAAAAAAAGGACTCTTGAAAATCTTGATTGGTTCAGGGCTCTATTTTGCAGTTCATAGAATCTACAGAAATCAGAGATGGTTATTTAACCCTATGACAGATGGAGCCAGGATGTCTGTATCATCAAAGAGAGGAAAAATGAAATGTGAGTGAGCCCAGAAGTCAGTAAATATGAGAGTAATTGGAGTGGGCATGCTGAGAGGGTAAGGAGGGATACATTGCTGCCACTTTTTTCCAGCCATCAGCTTTGAAGCCAGCTACTGGTCTGTGTAAGTGACCTCTACAGCCTGAGCTGAAAGAGGTTAGAGGGTTAGATAAACGTGCAGTTCTATATAAACGTTTCAGGAACACCTATCTAGAGCATTTTTTATGATGACAAGACAGTTGTGCTTCTTGCAGAGGATGAACTAGATGATCTGAATTTGTCTTTACTTCAGGAGGTATTTATTTTACAGTTTGACCTTGTTTGTGAGCTGGAGTTTTCAATATACTTTGAGGATTTCCCCTGGCCTTTGTTAATAAGTGCAGTCATCTAATTAGGAAGAAAAAATTCCTGATAATATATACGGTATGTGTCTGCCTAGGCAAGGAAATTGGGCTAAGATAAAGCATAATGAATTAGAGCAGGAACTAGAACAAGCTAAATGAGATGTGCTGGGAACTGCCTTGTGAGTAGTTACTGAAGGCTCTTGTATCATCTATTCAGCCCCCCTCTTTTCTGGTGTTTGGAATAGACAGAAAATTCCGAGTCTTTTCATTACATGCGTGTCAGTACCTATCTGTGAAACCTCCTGGTAGAGTGTGTTTCTCTTTCCCTCTTGCTAATTCTATGGAGCTCAACAACTTCTAATTGTCCTCAGACTTACTGCAAAAGATTAGTGTAATGACTCTCAAATTCACTGCTCTTGTGCCCTGTGTGTGATACCAGATTATGGAATCTGGAATAGCGTGGGCTTTATTTTCTTTTTCAACTTTTATTGTATCAGTTTTATACATTATTTATACTAAGAAAAGAGGGAAGGGAGTTGAAAACTCAAGTAGCCAGGAGTTAAGGAGTTGCCAGACTTTAAGTTCTGTGCATGAACATATGGTATAATTTGGCCTTCCGTTATAAAGTTACAGTTGTGGGATTTGGGAGGAAAGGGGTTCTGATTTGCAGAGTTGAACAGAATACGCTACATTTCAAATTCCTTTGATAATAGAGGGCTACAGAACTGGAGTGCCTTTTTTTTGATCAGATGATATGTGTTTGTCCCTTGGAATATTTGCTTCTAAGTTTGTACCACATCTTGAGATGGCATAAAATACATCTTAAGAAGCATCTGAAATACAGTATTTAACCAAATTACCAAAGTTGATATTTGATGGTTCACATTTTAACTTACATTTCCAGTTTCTTGATTTAAGTTGTCTGCTTCCAGACATCATCTTCAGTTTGTTGTGGGATTGGTTTAGTGTTTCTTTGGAGAGCACGGGGGGTCTGGGGAACGCTGGTCATGGGTATAGTGTGGAAGGTGTGGTGTAGACCATCAACAGGTGCCAGACAGCCTCCTGGAGCCATGATTTAGAGCTTGCTGTGCATTTTCCATTGCAGCAAGTTGACTGGGTCACCTGTCTGTGCATATAAGAGTTGTGTGAATGGATGGCTATGTTTGTAAAGATGGGGTAGGCAAATTGCCTAAAGAGGTCTGGTAAAGGAGGAAGAAGATTCTGGCAGCAGTTAGGAGGTTAGGCTATCTGGAAATGCTTGTGAAAGAAAATGGTTTTTCCTCTCTCTATCCTGCCATGTTCAAAATATGCAATGACTGTGTGCTGTCCCTGTTCACATCCTCTGCCACTTCCAAGTTTAAATGTACATTTAGGAACGTGGATCCCCTCACAAGCCTCTGCCCTCCTGGTTTGAGAACTAGAGGTGCTAATAGGGGTTTAGACAACGGGCAAGCTCTCTGACCTGCAGCTCTATTTCAGCTATCAATTTGGGCTTGTTTGACTGCTGCTATTTTGATTAGCAGATGAACATTGCCTAAAATCACAGCTTTCATGTTTAATCAGAATTGATTATTGTTTCAAGAGCTAGTTAATAAAAGGAGAAAAAAATAAGCTGGAAGGCTTGTTTGAACCACAGGACTTTCACATAGATATCTGTGCTCATGATGAGCTGAAAAAATAGTTCCCTTGAGGTATCACAGAAGGTAGAGATTGAGAGTTTTATTTTTCTTTTCAACTGTCAGTCTCGAATCTGTAAAGTTAGCCTGAAAGAATGTGTTTATTTTTCTTGTAGAACTTGAAATCTCCTGTACTAAACAAACATTCTGAACTCAAGGCCACTTACATAGTGAACTTCTTGAATTATCAGCAGAGCAGCATGAAAGATCTCTGTACCTGTCCTGATAACAGTGATGGATGTGAGAGACCCTGAAGAAATGCCCATTATCTGTCTTCCTCTTTTTGTCTAAGAAATAGAGTGCCCCAGGTCAATTCTGGAAGTTAAAGACAAAGCAAAAAGGAATTAACTATTCAATACTTGCGCTTGAAAAAATAACTTGCTATTTTTTTGGGATAAAAAATGTTTTTGAAAACACTGCTCAGAATACAGGACCAGTTGCCATGTATTATATTTGCCGTTTTTAGTGAGAGAACTGAAGGGAATATAAAATTATTTTCTTGATTATTTTTTTTTGTGCATGTCTCTTTGAGCATAGTTATTTCACAGAAAGATGTGTTGCCATGTAATCTTCCGTGAATCATCAGAGATTTATAGAAATAAAATTAAATAAGTGCCAGAAAAAGCCTTGCAGTTGCCTGACTGTACCAGAGGCAGGGCATGAATAAATGCAGTGTAAGTGATGAGTGATTTTAGAACCTTTTAGCATGCTGTTAGAGACAGTGCAGGCTTATCTCCAACGGTTACCTGACAGATTTAATTGCTTGCTTTAATGGCAATCTTCCCTCTCCCCCTTACTTGCACCTTCTACAATCCTCTTTTATGATAATATTGAAGGTCACGCTTCCGTTGTTAAATAGAGGAGCACAAATGGAGGTATCCTGAAATGTGTGTTATTTTCATCCCACAAGACAGCATTTGAATTATTCTTTCCAGTGTTGGACTCTTGCAACTCTTCCTCTTTGAGACCTTGATGTGGATTAGTACTGTGGATCTGCCTTCCAAGAAGGAGAGAGGGTCCATGTCTTGCAGTGTCTAAAGGTGCTTTGCCAGATGTTCAGACAGTGTAGTTTTGCAGTTCCTACTAATATGTATCTATTTCACATTTGGTTACTCTGAGGGGAGAAAATAGCATCTTGCACTAATAAAGCTTCAATAGCTTTAGCAGACAAAAAAAATTCAGGAGTATTCAAATTTCTGAAACACTGCTACCTCTCCTGAAACTCTGCCCATGTAATAAAATTACTCTGTCGTAGATCCTGGATATTGTGTTCATGCATCTTTAAGTCAGTTACTGCTGCAGCTGTGCCTGAAGAACTCTTTCTGAAGTCCTTTTATTTTCTTTTAAGTATATTTTAGATATCCAGCATTCTCATTTACCGGAGACTTGCGAGAACTTCTCCTGCTGACACAAAATTTTTACTTCCTAGAGCCTTCATTTTTTTGACAGTAGCTGAATCAGAAACCTTGTGCATATGCTGCATAGCAGGTGCTTAGGAAGGGAGAGCAGCTTCCCTAGTGGAGAGGACACCTTCACAGAGCTACCATTAATCTGGGCAGCACATACAAGGTGTAATTGCAACCAACAGACAAATCCCTTGGACACTGTTGTGGCATGTACAACGTAATGTAAATACACCATGAATAAATTGGGTGTGGGAGTAAGAGGTGGGGAGCATGCATTTCTGATTTCAAGGGGAGGGAGGGCGCATGGATAGGGATGATTTGACATAGAAGAAACCTGCTAATGAAGTGCTAAAATCTCTAGAGGCTCTACCCCCTCTTTCTGATAGAAAATTCATACCTGTGGCAATATTTTGAAGGCTTCTGGGATCTTAGCCCGAAAGTGAGCTGCCTTTTCCTGTTCTCTCATTGCTGACTGTATTTGTGTGCCTGGGCCATGAGAGGTGGGGAGCTGAGATGTCCTGCTATGTCTTGGCTCTTTTCATAAATTTGCTTCATGTTTGGATGTATTTAAAGTGTTTTGCTTTTTCATAACTCAGCAGCTATTTCTTCTTACGCTGTGCTTGTATGGGTAATCAGTTTTTTGATGCACTCATAGAAAAGACTGAGTTTATATCCTTTGGAGTTGATTGCTAAACCTTTTTTTTTTCCTTAGGACTAATCCATTTCTTTAATGAGTTGCCAGAGGATGTTTTAGGCACTCCTTATGCCAATTTCTAATAACACTGTGTGTTCTTTACTTGCAACAGCAAGTAAGCTTATCTCTATTAGTCATGAAAAAGTTAGAAGTATCCTAGCAATTAATTCCTACTAATATGCATCCTGCCTCTCCACTTTATTGCAGCACTCTGAGCATGCACATTCAGCCTAAATATTGTACAAGCTGCAAAGACACAAAGACACTCACAGTAGCGTAGTTATTATCAAAACCTGTCTAGGAATATGAGGGGGTTTTGTAGCATTGTAAACATAAGGTTCGTGTACCAATGCTTACTTTAGCATTGTAGATATCAGCAATACTGTTTTCTAGGCTGATTTTACTGTCTCCTGTTTTTCCTATGTTTCCTGTGTATTTGTCCATGAACAAGATGAGAGGCAAACAAGAGATTTCAGTATGAAAAAAGGAACTTACACATCTGTATCTCTGCTTCAACATGACCAATAATGCAACATGAGTACAAACACAGAATTTATCCATGTTCTTATCTGTCAGTATATCATGTAGTCACTAGTCTATCAGTTTATTTTCAATTCCTGAGGTAATGAGTTGAAAAATATTTTTGCCATTATTGATAATAAGACAATAATATCTGTTCATTCTTAATTTCTGTTGGGTTTTTTGGGGTTCAGACAAAATGCCTCACTGTATCGCTGTTCAAAAATAGGAGGTGAATGTTGAAATCTTTGGCATGAAGTGTAGCAGTCAAAAATGAAGAGTATCTGCACTGTGTGAATGGATCTTACAGCTCAGCTTTTAGGTACCACACTGTGGAGGAGTAATGGTTTGAATACAAAAAAAGTGTAATAAAAGTACTAGAGAGTGTATAGGAAGCCATGAAATAAGCAATGACATAGGGCTTGTGTGTTTCTGGTACTCGCCCTTCTGAAGCATTTTCTTCTGTTTGCTCTGTTCTTTTTGCAGAAATTCCTGGTTTAATTTTTCTTACTTACTCCTTCTAGGGTCAGTTGCTAAGTGTACAATGCAGCCTGCTCATTTTTCATCCCTGCTTTGAATTTTTCTGTGCTGTAAAAACTTCCAGGTAAAGGCAGCAGCATATTGTCTCTCTACAGCCACAGAAAGTGCTTTCCAACTTGAGCCAGAAGTTGGTATTCATGACTTGCTGTTACTTTTGAAAATTAGGGGATTGAACAGTGACCCTACCCTGCACTAACCCACCACTGCTGTGGCTTCATTTAATACCTGTTGCTTCACTCCCTGTTCTAAAATGTCAGCACTGTAATGTTATTTTATGTAGTTTTCTGACCTCATACTGGAAAAATCTATTAATCTCCTGGTTATTATTATGCCCAGCCAGCTGCTAACTCTCAGCAATTTAGGATATTGCTAAATCCTGCTGCTTTACACGCCCTCTGGACTCTTTTGTCTTGTTGTTGACCACTTCTTCCAAAGGTTCTGGCTTCTTTCCCACTCCTCCCTGCTTGAGCAGCCTGTCATCAATCCTGCTTATTATTCTGCTTGCTAGTAGCGCAGTTAGATTTTGACTTTTTAAGAAGAGTTTCTGCTCTTACATTGTGAGTTAACATTTGAAAATCTGCAGAGCATCTGTAGTTTATGTAATTCTTTTGTATTGTTTTTTAATTAATTTTCTGCTGTGATATGCAGCAGCACCTCCAACATGATGGGGATTCCATGCAGCAGCACCTCCAATATGACGGGGATTCCATGGTTAGGTGCATAAGGCAGTGCTTCTGCCCATTCATCAGCAAGAAGACCTTTTCTTTCTGTATTCTTACAATGTCTTCCTGGCAGTTTTTCAACACCCACTAATTGAACAGTTCAACTTTTACTGGCTTTTACTGAGAAGGGTGAAAGAGTACCCCAGGATGTGGACAAGGAAAGAGAAGTTTCCTGGAGCTGTGGGAATGGTTTCACTGTCTTGCCCTCCTTATAGTCTTTTTGACTGCGTGTGCTGGTAGAATCCAACAGGTGATCTCAGCTGGGATGTGTCTGTTCATGATACCCTCCTTCCAGCACGAAAAATTTCCTGATCATATTTTTCCTTCTCTTTTCTGTTTTTAACATGAAGATGCCCAACTAATGCCAGTTGCTTTGTGCAAGGTACGGTATTTTGTGTCAGAGGACGACACAGGAAAGGAAAGTCTGCCTTGGCGTGCAGTATGTCATCTGTGATAAAGACCTCCAGCATGTGTCACTTTGGTCTGCAGCTGCATTTTGGGTGCCAGTAGCTGTGGGATGGGAGACATGGCAGGAGTTGCTGAGCAAACTTGGTCAGGATGTGACCCTTACCCCTTGCTGGGTTATGTCTGCATGTGAATTCTTATTTGAATAATTACACAAATGCAGTCGTGCAAGATGCGCAGCACTGGAGCTTCTATTGCTCTTGCTTTCTGCTGTTCTCCATAGGGTTTTTCAGAGTAGTCCTTTGATCTAGTACTGCTTGGATACTTTAGAAAGAAATCGTACAAGAAAATCTCTGATTTTTCTCATGGCCTCTGTGACCTTTCTGGTTATTTTATCTTGAACTAGTCCCTGTCTTCTGGGGGTTTCTTCACCCACACCTTTTATTGTCTGTTGCTTAGCGCTCATCCTACCTGCCTTCCTTCTCAGCTTAATGAAATTTGAGGAAAAAAACCCAAGAATTTCTTGAATACTCTCATAATTTTATGCAGTTTTCATCTGATGAATTTCTCTTTTTTTCCCCCACTTCAAAGACTTTTGCAATGATCATACAAAGTTCTCTTTACTCACAGTGACCAGATGTTTTTCAAATCTTACTGAACCACTCCAGTATTATTCCCCAGAACAATATGGCAATAAATTCTGACTTCAGCATCTGCCAGGTGAAAATCATTGTACTTGAACAAAATAACAAAAGATCCCTGTGTGGCAGGTTGGTGTTTTTCTCCTGTCAGAGTCTGGAGACAGGCAAACAGGATATGGGGAGTCTCTTTTTTCGACAATGAGCAATTAAGCTGTTGGCCTGTTCATGAAAGTAAAGGCTGGCTGACAAGGTTAGTTCTTCCCCAGCAGCCTTCTAAGGAGCATTGCTGGTTCAAGCTGGGGACATGGAGGGGCTGCAGCTGCAGGCTGTGGCTGGCTAACATCCCAGCTGAGTTGCACATCTCCAACAAAAATGACCTTTTTTCTACACCTGCGAAGGGATGCTGGTAGGCCTTCATGAGCCTTTTTGGTCAGGACAAAGGAAGGGACACAAAATGATGTGCTCTACGGCAGAAATTCCCCTACTTTTTTGGGTCAGCCAGGCACTCTCAACCTTCATGTACTTAGAACACATAAGGGTGCGCATTAGGCTTTATGTAACCTGGGTCTCGTCATCTGGCAAGTAAACAGCTGAGCTGAGCTTTCTGGTTTTTTGCAACTCAGTCCTGTGCTTTAATTGCTGTTCATCACCGTTCCTTTCATTACTGGCCAAATCTGTAGCTTAATTCCCTGTTGCAGTATTTCTAGCTCAATTTTAATAACTTTAGATTTCTCTGTGAGTGTGAATCCATGGCCTTGTAGAGACTTTGAGGCTCTTGCTACACTCATCTTAAAGCTTAAATTATTATCCTGGCTGCTACAACTACATGTTCTTAATCATATGTTCAGCAATGTGCCCGAGTCCTCCACATACATGCTATATGTGGTATAATGCTGCTCCCCATACTAACTCCAGGACAGTGTTTATCTGGGCCCTGGTGAAAGCCTTTGGAAAGTAACAGGTTCAGGAATATGTCTTCTCCATCTTGTCCTCTATCATGCATGCTGGCAGCACTGTAGTTTCTGCCTGGGTGTCTTTTGCAGTATTAATACCTTGATGTTTTGTGATGTTCTGTTTTTCCTCATTGCTGAGATAATTCCCAAGAGTAGATACACAAATAAGAACTGGTCAAGAATAAAGTAAGGCTTGCTACTGCTTTATTTAATAGAAGTTGTTAAGGACCAGGGGCTGTTTCCAGTACAGTGAGACTCTTGTGGCTTTACTTTTTTTTAAAAGAAAACAGTGTGTAATTAGAATTTTGTTCACTGAAAATATAATTTCAACATGATTAACTCAGTTAATCTTACTGTAATTAAAATTTACTGTTGGGTTTTTTTTTAAGCCAAAGTAATTTTGCAATTTATAGCATTGACCTGTGCAGGTTAAAGGAAGGAGAAAAGTGGCATAATCCATGTAAAGAAACTGAGAAGCATGGATACATTAGAGGGAGAAAGAGTAACTCTTGCTTGCAGAAACTCAGGGAAAGGGCTTGTTTTGCAACCTCTGGCAGAAGGCAGACTGCAGCTCATGAGGTTAGAGAGAACTTGCACCATCACTGGATATTTCAGCTGAATGAGGGGCTGGCACTGATCCATTTGCTGAAAGGTTTTACAGATATAGCTAGGCAGGACTGATGTTCTAGGCAGCCAGGAAATGACCTGTATGGAGCAGGCAGTTAAGAAGAAAGATGCGAGTGAGTTGCACCTCTCTGGGGTGACTGAGGAGTTGTAGTCTGAAAGTTAACCTTATATTGTTCAAGTTAAGCAGATCATCACATCTGGTATGTGTATATGGTACTGCTGAATTCTTGCTAAAGCCTTTGAAAGTTGTCAAAAGTGAAACTTAAAGTTGCGTGAAACTTAAGAAAGGCTGAATGATGTCAGAGCATTTTGATGGTACAGATACGGAGATGCAGTACATCTGCATGTATTGTCTTGTACTCACGGTGCAGAGAAAGTTGCACTGTGTTGCTACTAGCCTTTGACTAGACTTGACTCAACTTTAACAAGCTCTGAAAATATTGTTCCATATGTATGTATAAACGCATATCAGTGTTCAGGATGGAACAGGGAAGATGCAATTTGTTAGTGTAGCAATTTGTATAAAATGATTAAAATAGCCTTAAGCAAGGGTAGATCCACTTTAGACATTCTTATTTTTTATTTTATGCTGTCAGGTTCCTAGAGATGATGGAGGTAAGTTGTGTAAAGGACTGCAATGTGCATTTTTTGAAGTGGGCTAGAATACTTGATAAGCAATAATTAACTGAATATGCCAACAGATAGAAGAAAGTCTGTATTTTAACAGAAAGGCAGATCATAAACAAAGCACAGACCACTATAGTACTGCAAGGGAGGTATGTGTCTGTTCAGAGTTAAATATAGCATAAAACTGCCCTCTGCAAGTTGATTTCTATCTTGTCAGTGGTAACCCTAATGAGGATTACATTTATTTGGTAGTGGTCAGAAAGTGTTTATACTTCACAGTTTAAATATAAAAGATGTGTTTTACTCGTGTTTTCTGTAATGCTTTGAAATATTTAAGTGATGTTGAAGTAAAGGAGGTGTTTTGCTGTAGGCTTTTTTACTGTTTTGCATTCTCATCTCAAATGGTGAATTCTTTGATCACTTAACACCAGTAGAAATTATCTGCTTCAGAAGACGTGATGAGATGGTAGAATTTCATTGTCATATATAGAACACACCACAGGGAAATCTTACCTTCATTCATCAATAGTTTGCTGATAAGAAAAGCTACTATTAGTGAGAGAATCAAGGCTATAAACACTTTTGTCTCACATGGAATCTGTAAAGCAGTGTCAGTTGCTTTAACTGACGGATTTGCTGAGTTGGTGGTCTGAAACAGTCTTCAGTGTGATTCTTTCACATTCTGTCATGTTGCAGCACTTCAGCTGAACTAGCTGTACAATTTTCGTATCAATTTTGTTTGCCTTTTTTTTTTTAACAAGAGAGAAATAAGTGACCTAAGTTAGAATTCAAATTCCTATTCAAAGTATATTCAGAAGTACAGAATACTAATTTGCAAACTGGAAAGCCTAACTAAATGATTTCCGTGATTTAGTAGGTAGCAATTTTTCTGCCTTTTGATTCTGTAATCCGAAGTAAACAAGGTATCTGCTACTCTATGTGCATGAATTTAATGGATTTAGCAAGTGCACCTTCAGCAGTCGGCCATACTCTCTGTACCAGCTTTATGGGTGCTCCCAGACTTCAGTAACTCCTTTTCTAGAGAATCTAGCATGCTACTTGCTCGTGCTGCAAGGCTTTACTTGGCTGAAGTGTGACTGTCTGATCACTAGCTGTGTGCCCAAGTTAGTTTTTTGTTGCTAGATCTTTGTTCCTGAATTTAATTTTTTTTTCTAGATAAAGGGCCCCCACAAGGTCAGGATCTGCATACCATGGTGGCAGCTACCAGAGTTTGGGTTATTATCAGTGCTCTTACCTTCACTGTGTATTTTCAGAATAACGGCAGTCAATTGGTTATAGATACATCCCATTAAATAGCTTGATGAAATACATACTGTATGGTTTTAACTCAGAAACTAAGCATCAAGCCTTCCAGAGTTCAAGAAGAGTTTGAATGATACTCTCAAGCACATGGTGTGATGTTTAGTCCTGTGCAGGGATAAGGGTTGGACTTCACTTCTGTGATTTGGTGATAAGTTTTTGCTTTTATGAGCATTTTAGAAATATGGTATGAAGACAGCAATAAATTTTGTGAGCTTACATTTTACTTTTATTAGTAATTCATTTTTATTAACTTAATTTTTGCACTTACTGCAGGAAAAACGTTGTGGTCCAAATGCATTATGAGCAATTTCAACAGCATTGGTAGTCTAGAATTGTCAAGCAGTCTGGATTCACCAAGATTCTTTTTTGGCTGAAATGTACAATTGCATTGTTTTGGGATTGTTTTGGTTGGGGTTTTTTTGTTTGTGGTTTTGGTGTTTTTTTCTTTACACATTTTCAGATGAAACTTGCTCTTAATTCCTAGAAGCAGTTGGAGCCTATGATAGCATTTTTTTCCAACTCTGAAAGAAATAGCAATACACCTGGTATCTTCTGTATCTAGTGGGATTCTATCCCTATCAAGGGGCCCTGTTTGTCACCATAGTTTCTTATCTCTGAAGTTCAAAGAAAACTGAGTGAATCAAACCCCAGATCCCTGACTTTAGAACTACTGTGTTTGATTTCCATCAGCATTTATGATTGTCACTTCAGTGACATACTGTTTCTTACAGCTATTGCTTGTTTGTCCAGTATTCAGTTACTTCAATGACACTGAAAGTCATCAGATAAGCTTTCACCTATGTTCTCTAAATCAGGAAAACAAATGAGAGAAAGGGTTTCTCTCACTGGAATTGCAACTTGCAAGAACATATTGAATTAATTGTATTATTCTTATTTTATAACCTTAATTATGGGATTTGTCTTTCATTAATTTATATTGAGACATTCATGGCTGTGGTGTTGTAGATACAAACAAAGTAGTTTAAGAAGCCAGAAGTTGGTACCCCCTTGGGCACCCCTTTGGTTGGGATGCAGGAACTGGACTTAAGCCATTAGGCTAGATTTAAATGAGAGATTCCTGAGTATTTTCAGTTCTCTCTTAAATATTATAGAAGGTTCTTGCACTTGTAAAATGAGGCAAAATCCAACATGAGCGTTTTTAAGAAGTGTTGCTGAGCTTCAAAAATATAATGCTTAAGTAAACATACACAGAAGTATTTTTCTGATTCAAAAATCAGTTCTGTCTCTTTGCAATGTTATTGAAGACACAATCACATTTACTGACTCTTCTTGTGTGTATGTCTTCCTCTCTGGACCAATGGTTTTGTTTGTGTTCAGCATCAGGAACTTCTGATTCATTTTTTTTTTGGTGTGATTTTCCTTTTTTTTTTTTTCCAGTTGTTGCTTTGTTTTTTGTGTTCTGTTTTCCTCCAGAATTTACTTCTGACATGTCATTCCACATATGCATAACAGCAAATCTGAAATTCCTAGAGTGATTGGAGGGTTAAGCCATGTCCCACCTAAACAAACATGCTACCTCTTCAGTTTCACTGCTATAAGTCATTTTGTCAGTTGTCTTATTTGCTGTCTGAAATCACTTGTTCCTTACAGCATATGATGCCAGGAACAAGAGCTGATATTCATGGCCAGAAGATGAAGTTGACAGAGTTTGTAAAGAAGCAGCAACACAAGCCAGGATAAGCTGTTATAATGTGTTGTGTTTGTCAATGCTGCATTTGAAAGAAACATTTTTGCAGACTGGTGACATGGACGATAAATGACTGTTTGCTGCATTGTAGTGCATGATCTTGATGAACTGCCACATCATCAGGAATTTGTATCCTTGGGGCAAACTGCTAAAGAAAACGAGGTTGTTGAATGAAAGTGCCTCAGACAGTCAAGATAGTCAGGTCTTTTCATATGTGGTTTGAAGGTACACTAAAATTGCTGACAAAACCAAAATGATAAAGTGACTGCCATGTTTCAGTATTTGCATTCAATGGGTGTGTCTATAAAGAGTTATTTCCAAGAGTGTCTGAAGGTGGGACTAATTTCTGCTGTTACTCTAACTGATTTCGTCATGGAAAACCCGGTAGTAGCAATTCACAGCCAAGTAATTTGAAGACATTACTGCAGAAAGGAGATAACCTATATTAAGAAGCTACAATGAGTAATGGTACAGTGCTGTTGGAACCCAGCAACAGTCCACCTGATCTTCTGTCTCGTCTTTAGGAATGGGATATACTTGATGCAAGGTCGCTTTGGTTAGCATGTAGCAGCAGACATTTTTTTTTCACTACACCAATTTTGTTCATTATTTTTTTAATTAATACTGTAAGAATTATGGTAATTCTGGTATTGCCAGGAACACCATTGCCTGTAGCAGTATCTCAATTAATTTGATCACCATATACTCGTTGATTCTTACCACTTTGGAAAAGAAAACCCAGCTTGGTTTGTCAAGTGAATTCCTCAGTGTTAAACAGAACAGGTTTTCCTGAGTAACATGTCTACAGTAATCTGAAAATTTTTCTACCCGTGATGAGAAAATGTTAGTAGAAAGGTCTTTTGAAGGAGATTTAGGGTGTGCTCCTCAGGGTAACAGAGGGGGAGTGTATCTTCTGCTGTGGATACCAGTTCTGCAGGTTAATGTGAGATAGCACTAAGCTGCTCAGGATTCAAGTTTGTATTGCATTTGGGTTGTGATTCAGGTTCTTGTTGTGTTATGATGCCTTGTTGAGAAAAACAGTGCTTTCTCTGTTGAAGAATATTTTCTGTTGTATTTTGTAACTAAATAAAAACATACTAGAAAATGCTGTCGGAGGGAATTTGAAAGCTTTTATCTGTCTTCCGATTTATTAAAATAGAAGAGTTTTGACTAGAGATTTTATGAGTTCTCTTGAAATCTCTAATGATTATCTTTTTGAATCACAGGGTCAAAACCTGCCTGCAGCTATTTTGTTTTGGATTTGTTTGGTTTGGTTTTGTTTTTTTTCCCTTCGTTGCAGTGCCTCCAGCACCGACTCAAATCGCAAAAAATCATCTCCTTGCTCATGGCTGGTCAGATGATCATTGAACCTGCACGTCTTTGTCTTATGAGAGTCTTGAGCACCTTCTCATCTCAAAAAAGACAAACCTTAACTCTATCATGTCATTTTAACTTTTACCAGAAGAAAACATTGATAGGAAGCTGATGTTTTTACTGTAGTAAGTACTGAAGCATACAGACCTTGACTGATGTTAGCACTTTCAGGGATAATAAATATATTAACACTTCTTCATTGTCGATAACAAAACATACGTGCTGAGGCACATCTCAACTTGTGAGCCCTAGAGCACCTTTATTGGGAAGATTAAGTATATTCCATGTGGAGAGACTTACACTGGTAGCTACTGCTTTTTCCATCAAATATATGTATCTGCTTTTTCTTTCTTCTTTCATGTTTCGTGGGGATAAAGACCAAAATAAACCCCAATACTAAAAAATCCAGGAAACTTAGGGTTACTAATCTCAACAACTCTTCTCTTTTAAAAAAATGGACTTTGAAAGTTTCTTCCCTGTTGTGTCATGTATGCCCACTTCATGTGAATGAATCTACTGAAACAAGATTTCACCCATAGGAAATCTGTGCACGTTTGGATTACTTATTGAAATGTCTGAGAGCTGTCTGGATGCAACTCCATTCTGGTTTTTCATGATAGACTGCAACTTGAATTTGCATCTTCTTTGTATATTGTTATGCCAACTGTTCCTGGACTTCAGAGTTGTCTGTGCCTTTATATAAGAAGAAGCTGTAATAGTTTGGAAAATTAGAAGTATTTTTCTTAATTATTAAGAAAATAATTTTCTCTGTTTTTCATTAGCTAAGGCTGAATTAGTGGGGAAAAAAATCTTATTATAAAACAAAGGGAAATCTCTTAGTATTTATTATTGTAATTTATTGGTACTGAAATTCTAGTTTACACTGTTGGGCTTGGCAGTGTTCAAATGCAGAGCAAAAAGATGATTTCAGCTGTAGCTTGAAATTCAGGTATAAGCCAAACTACAGAGGATAAAAATGTTGAAGCACAATGAAATAGGTCACTGTAAGCTAGATATCTTAGCCTAAATTCTGCACTTTTAAAAATTGTTTTTCTGTTGCAAATAAGAGTTTTGAAGAGGAATTTAAAGGAAAAAAAACTGCAGTAGGGTTGGAGAAACTCTTTTGAAGTAAA